>NC_086450.1:305558656-305858656 GCF_028390025.1 Pseudophryne corroboree
GTCACAGTATGTCAGACAAAGAGTGTGTTTCATGTAAGGCACAGTGTTCCTCTTCTCCATGGGATTCACTACTGTGTACTCAGTGCAGTGTACCTTCCCAGGCTAGCGGGGCAGAGCCAGATTGGCTGGACTCCATTAAGGGAATGATTTCCAATATTTCTACTAAATTGTCCCGCAATGAGAAAGAGACGCAATAGTTAAGACAGTCTATGACAGAGTTTATGAAAAGAGACTCAGTACCCAAACCAGCGTCTCAGTCCCCTGCCGTTTGTCCGCAAAAACTTACTTTGGCCCATATCCTGCAGTCTGACTCTGATGATGAATGGTCAGACATAAAGGAGGGGGGAGGTGGACTCAGAGGTGGGGGAGGCTAGAGGCTCTCATAGAGTCTATCAGAGAAGTTCTGCATATCGTGATAAGGTGACAGAGGAGACTGAGGAATCTTATTTTAATATTAAAAAGAAATCCTCAGCCACTTTTCCTGTGTCAAAGGAACTAAATACCCTGTTTGAAGAACCGTGGGTTAATCCTGATAAGAAATTTCAAATCCCTAAAAGGTTGCTATCATCTTTTCCTTTTCCTCCTGAGGATGGAAAAAATGGGAAAATCCACTGATAGTGGATGCATCAGTATCTAGGCTGTCACGGAAAATTGTATTGCCTGTCCCGGGTGCAGCCTCCCTAAAAGACACGGCTGATCGTAGAATTGAGACTACACTCAAATCCTTGTATACAGCTGCTGGGGTGGCCCAGAGACCCACTATACCATGTGGGTGGATTTCTAAGGCCATCGCCAAATGGTTGTAAATGTTGATTTACTTACAGGACTAAAAGCAACACTTTAAATAGACATTCAATACTTTAAATGGAGCCGCTGCGGCCGCTGTAATCAATCCTTAGCTTACGTACTTTTTACCCAGTTTGCGTACAAAGCCCTGTACCGTGTACGCATTTTGCATACAAACGCCGCGATGGTCGTACAAAGTACATGTGTTGTGTACACACACAAAGACACGCCGTGAGCACTTTGCAGCTACACGTCTGACTAGATTACACTTATATAACACTAGCAGAGAAAGAGAGACACGACACCAATTTGTATTTCAAAGACTATGTTGGGATCTGACCCACCAACGGTTCTTTACTAGCAGGGGGTTACAATAACAACAATACAATAGAATAAGAAAATGGCTACAGTCAATGGTACATACGTTTTGGTTTCACCTGCACTTCCCGGTCCGGTCCTCAATCATCAAGGTTGATGATCTTCAGAGATTGAGAGAGTGACCTGGCCTGCAGCTGGCTATTTATACATTTGTCCAAAACCTAACACAATGGGAACTGTAATCTCTTTAACCATTGGACACAGGGATGGTCATTTACAGTACAGGAGAGGTCATAGGTCAGTTTGAATAGGTGGGCAATGTCTGTTCCAGGTGCACTTGCAGATGGTCTCCTCTGGGTTCCCGTCACATATCAAGTGTACAGTGAATACAGTTAATATTTATATTCTGCTCCTGTGCATAACTAGTCTCAGGAGCGTGTGATCTTCTGCAAACTAACACCGGAATATTGCTCTTAAAATACCCTACAGCTGGATACCAAACACCACCTTACAACCTAGTTCTGTCCCCTCCTATCCTGTAAAGGTGATTCCCTTTGTTCTTGTACCATTTAAACATGTGTAACTTGCTGCTGTGGTGCAGGGAGACTATGTGTACATTGTACACTATTTGGATTAAATATGTAATGTGTTTTTATGGCTTTTCCATGCGATTACAAACACTACCGTAATTACTCATACCACGCACTAATACGCAAGACCGCGGAAGCGACCATACGCAAATTGCGAATATGCGCATGCACGGCAGAACAAGTGTGCGCACGGAGGCCATCTGTGTGTAGTTTGTACGTGATGTGTGTACTGCAATATTTTTCGACTTCGACAGTCCACCCTTTGGCAGTCATCAATAACTGCCACTAACTAATCAATAAACAGAAAAATATTACCTATACAATATAGACAGAAGCGTGGATGATCGTTGGAGAGTTGTAGGTGGGAAATGTATGACCTAGTGGGATAGTAAAAAGTATGTATGTATGAAACAATGTCTGAGGGGCATGTATCATCATGCCGTATATGTTCTAAATAAGCTTCGAGGTATTGCAAAGTATACATTCAATCCTTCTCATCCCGTTTTAAGGGTCTGTAAATGGGCAAACAAACACTACCGAGCTCTTTTCGGCTTCTTATTCCAACAAATGGGGTGCAGAATTTAGTTGATGATACATGGAGGGGGAACATATGTGAGTGCTAGTATATGTGGCTATCACCTGTCGACTATGTGTGCCATTAACTGGAGGTTGCAGAGATGAAGATAAGACACATATCTAAAAAATACATTTACATAAACATTTCTTTTTCATCCACTAGGGGTCACTGGAGTACTCTTGGGATATGGATGGCTTCCATAGGAACAAGGCACTGAATAGTTACATTTAGAACTCTCCTCCCCTCCATATCCCAGAGTAGCCCAGTGTTTTTTCTGTGCTCATAGTAGCAATAAGGCTTGTGTGGAATATCCACACTACTTTTTGAATATTTTTCTTTTTTTCTTTTTTTACAACATTTTCCACATCCCTTCCCCCCTTCCAATAGGCGTGGGTCCGGGATAGTGGAAGCTGCTTACAAGCAGCTACTGGCGTGTCGGGCCTCTCTAAAAAGAGCTCCCTCACAGCCACGTGCAGAACTACCTGCAGGAGAAGCTGGATGGAGCTTGCAGAAGCCCCGTCATAGCCCTCACTACAAGGCGTCCAGGTATGTTGGAGACGGGGTGGTCAGCTCACGCTGCCGCCCCGCTGTGTGGGGACACTGTTGTTTGTAGCCGCCCGTCGCCGCTTCCAGGAACACCGCCGCTATGTGATGGCCCGCCGCCGCTACCTGGTCACCGCCGCTGTGCTGCCTCCCGCCGCTCACAGAGCCGCGCCGGCCGCATTCACCATGAATAGCCGCCGCTCCACGGCTCTATGCAGTGCGCTCCCCGGCTCCCTCTACCTCAGCTCCCCACAGGTAATCCCCGGCTCCGTGTAATAGATAGCGGTACACGGAGTACGGGGGGGGGGGGGGAAGCACACACACAAGGGGGGAGAGTGTGCCCATAGTAGCAGCAGAACGCTGTATGGGTTATTAGATAGAGAGGCTATTAAGCCTTTTTTAACAAGATATTCACTGATTATATCTGTTTGGGAAGTTATAATCTGCACTTTGTTTTATACTGTAAGCATGGGGGGGCCATTTTAACCATGCTTCCTGTTGTGATTCTAGACGTTCCTGTACTACATCTCTACTCCACAGAAGGCGCAGGGGTGTTAGTGGGAATTTGGGATCAGATTTCATATAGACTGGCGTGCACTGCACTTGGCCAGATATATATATATATATAGAGAGACACCTTAGTACAATTTTACTGAGTTGTGCAAGTTGTCTGTCTTTGTATTTTGTGTTGTCTGTCTGCATAATGAGTAAGGCACCAGCAAAAACAAAAAAGCAGTTTCACTGCCATGTCTGTAAGAATGTGTTACCGGATGGATCTACCACATGTACAGTATGTTTTGTGGATTCAACTACGAATACAAGTTTGACTCCGGTTACAAAGCCGGTTTCATCCCCGGACCCTCCATGGGCTATGCTAACACAGGTTATGGCTGGATTGCAATCAGAATTGGCCGCCGCTCGACAAGAGCGGGAAGCGGCAAGATCTGAGTTTAGGGTGAGACCGCTAGAACTACCGGAGGGGTCTCAGCCTTGCCAAAAGTCCAAGTCCACTTTGGGTAAAAAGGGAGAAATTTCATTTGTCTTATGATTTACCAGTTTCTGCTATGTTGCATTCTGACGATTCTATGCCAGACCTCTTTGCGCAATATGACGGTGAGGAGGGCGAAGTAGACCAGCAGTCAGATAGTGACGATTTTGACAGCCCGGGCATTGATAATCTCATCAGAGCGGTGCGTCAGTCTCTGAAGTTTACAGAAACTGAGGAGCCTCTGACAAATGATGAGGTCGTCTTTACTAAACGACAGAGAACTCCAATGTGTTTTCCTGTTTCGGAATCTCTTAATAAGATGTTACTAGAAACACGAAAGAATCCGGATAAACGGTTTTCTATACCTCGCAGATTTAAGTCTAGTTACCCGTTTCCAGAGTCTGTGACAGCTACATGGGAGAATCCGCCATTGGTGGATTTGTCTGTGTCTAAACTTACAAAGAAATAAACCATACCAGTACCAACTGCTACTACGCTTAAAAACCCTTCGGACCGTAAAATAGAAGCTATGCTAAAGTCCATGTATACAGCAGCAGGAGTGTTGCTTAGACCTGGGTTGGTTGGCATTTGGGTAACTAAGGCGTTAATGGTATGGATAACAGAACTCAAGTCTGCCTTAAGTGACGATCACCTTATACTTCTCGCTTATCAAATCTGGGAAGCTGCTGATTATCTATGTACAGCTTCTACTGACGTCTGTCAGCTCACTTCTCGCCTTTCATCCTCGCTAGTTACAGCACGACGAGCACTCTGGCTGCGGTCTTGGCAAGCGGAGGCGGAGGTCAAAAAAGGTATAGAGGCGTTACCTTACGGTGGCGAGAAGTTGTTTGGTCCTGAATTGGACAAATGGATTTCTGAGGCCACGGGAGGAAAGTCTGTTTTCTTACCATTGCCTCCAACAGTACCTAGACGGAGATACTCTGGACCTGCGTTTAAATCCTTTAGACCTCAGTCCTTTCGCGGGCGTGGCAGAGGAACAGCCATGCCTGGTAGACGAGGTCGAGGACGTGGTTTCCAACAAACCAACACCAGTCGTCAGGACGCTAAGGTCACTGACAAGCCAGTGGCATGACGGGCTCCCAGCCCATCTCGGATCTCCAACTGTGGGAGCACGCCTTCAGACGTTCCAGTTGGCGTGGCTCCAGACGTCCACAGATGGGTGGATCCGCAATTTAGTGTTAAAAGGTTACAAAATAGAGTTCGAATGTCTCCCGCCACTGCGGTTTTTCAAGACAGGAATGCCTGTGTTGGACGACAAGAGAGCGGTTCTGCAAATTGCCATTCAGTCTCTGCTGGATGCAGCAGTTTTGATTCCGGTCCCTGTACACCAACAAGGTCAGGGTTATTATTCCAGTCTGTTTGTGGTACCAAAGCCGGATGGCTCGGTCAGGCCAATATTGAACTTAAAGGGTCTCAATCAGTACGTCACTTACTACAGATTCAAGATGAAATCTCTGCAGTCAGTAATTGCAGGTTTAGAGCCACAGGAATTCATGATTGTGCTGGATCTCAAGGATGCGTACTTACACATTCCGATTTGGCCACCTCATCAGAGGTTCTTGCGGTTTGCAATACGGCAGAACCATTATCAGTTTCAGGCTCTACCGTTTGGCCTCTCGTCAGCGCCTCGGGTATTCACCAAGGTGATGTCTGTGATGATAGCTCATCTCAGATCCCTGGGAGTGATAATAGTTCCGTACTTGAACGATTTGCTCATCAAGGCTCCGTCTCACCAGATGCTCCTCCAACATGCGTTGCTAACGTACAATGTACTGGTTCAGCACGGTTGGATTGTCAACTTCAAGAAATCGCATCTGATTCCGTCTCAACGACTTCAATTCCTAGGTATGATTCTCGATACGGTAAATCAAAGAATTTAGCTACCAGAATAGAAAGTACAGGTCATTCGTCATCTGGTACATTTAGTGCTCAAGCCACGCATAGTCTCGGTACATTTGTGCATTCGCCTCTTAGGCACAATGGTGGCGGCTTTCGAAGCGCTTCAGTTCAGGAGATTTCACTCACGTCCTTTTCAACTGGATGTGCTCGCACAGTGGTCGGGCTCGCATCTGCAGATTCACCACAGGGTGAGGTTGTCGCCACGGGCCGGAGTGTCTCTACTCTGGTGGCTCAAAGTACACAATCTAACCGCAGGGAACCGGTTCGGCGCCTGGAATTGGATAATTATAACGACGGACGCGAGTCTCAGAGGTTGGGGAGCTGTAGTTCAAAATTGTCAGCTCCAGGGTCTCTGGGCGGATCACGAAAGATTGCTGTCTATAAATGTCCTGGAACTCCGGGCAATTTACAATGCGCTACGACAAGCAGTGCACATGCTTCGGTCTCAGACTGTTCAGGTGCAGTCAGACAATGCGACGGCGGTCGCATACATCAACAAACAAGGAGGAACGAGAAGCCGCGTGGCAATGCGGGAAGTAGCTCGAATCCTCAATTGGGCCGAGCATCATCAAGTGATATTGTCGGCAGTGTTCATTCCGGGAGTGGACAACTGGGAGGCGGATTATCTCAGCCTTCGGGATTTTCATCCAGGAGAATGGGCATTAAATCCAGAAGTGTTTCACATGTTGGTCCAGAGGTGGGGTTACCCTCAAGTGGACCTGATGGCATCTCGCCACAATCACCAAACGCCCCAGTATGTGTCCAGAACGCGAGATCCAAAGGCAGTGGCGGTGGATGCTCTCACCATCGCGTGGCCGTACAGCCTCGTGTATCTGTTTCCACCGTTTCCGCTGCTCCCTCTGTTGCTAAAACGGATCAAAAGAGAGTCCGTCACAGTAATACTAGTGGCGCCTCATTGGCCTCGGAGAGCTTGGTTCTTGGATCTCCACGGACTACTCGCAGACGATCCTTGGCCGCTTCCACTACGTACGGACCTGTTACAACAGGGTCTGTTCCTTTACCCCGATTTAGCGCGTCTGCGTTTGACGGGGTGGCTGTTGAGACCGCCCTCTTAAGAAGAGAGGGCATTCCAGAATCGGTTATACCAACCATGTTACGAGCTAGGAAGCCGGTTACGGCAGCTCATTATTACAGAATTTGGCGTGTCTATATAGTTTGGTGTGAAGATCGGAAGTTTCCGACTTCATCTTTCAAGTTATCCAGTCTTTTGTTATTTCTACAGACAGGGTTAGATGGAGGACTGCGTTTATCTACACTAAAGGTGCAGATATCTGCATTGTCAATTTACTTTCAAAGACGATTGGCTCTATTGCCGTCGGTACACACTTTTCTGCAAGGAGTCCTCAGAGTACAGCCTCCATTCATTCCACCTACAGCACCATGGGACTTGAATCTGGTTTTAGATTTACAGTCTTCATATTTTGAACCCTTACAACAATTGGATATAAAGTTTCTCACTTGGAAAACAATTTTTCTACTAGCCTTAGCTTCGGCAAGGCGTGTTTCAGATTTGGGTGCCTTGTCATGCAAGCCACCGTATTTGGTGTTTCATGATGACAGAGCGGAACTTCGGACGAATTCCACTTTCTTACCAAAGGTAGTGTCATCATTTCACATCAATCAACCAATAGTAGTTCCTGTGTTGACAGGAAATTCTGGAACCTTGGATGTGGTACGCGCATTACGCGTTTATGTATCCCGAACGTCTACAGTTCGGAAGACGGATACGTTGTTTGTTCTCTATGATGCTGCCAAGATGGGTTGGCCAGCTTCTAAGCAGACTTTATCCAGATGGATTAAACTGACCTTTCGTCAGGCTTACCCTCATGCTAGGTTAAAGCCGCCTACATCAGTAACAGCTCATTCCACACGTTCTGTGGGAACTTCGTGGGCAGCTAGTCGTGGGGCTTCTACGACGCAGCTTTGCCGTGCGGCTACATGGTCATCAGTGCACACGTTTGTGCGCTTTTATATGTTTGATACGTTTGTGGCATCAGCATCTAGCTTTGGCCGCCTAGTGTTACAGGTGCCAAACAGCTCTCCCGCTTACGGGGGAAACTTTGGTACGTCCCAAGAGTACTCCAGTGACTTCTAGTGGATGAAAAAGAAAATAGGATTTTGGTACTTACCAGGTAAATCCTTTTCTTTGAATCCATAGGGGGCACTGGACGCCCACCCAGAGCAGTTTTACCTGGTTTGTGGTAAGTTCAGAGGATCTTATGGTAACACATTCTCACCGACTGGTTCAAAGTTTCAAGTTCTAGCGGTTATAGTGCCAACTGTTTAGTTGTCAGTCACGTTATGTGTCAACTTTATTGTTGTCCATTATGTTATATGTAATTCTCCATTGTCAACCTCTCTATAGCTCCTGTTCGGCTCAGTAAAAAACACTGAGGTACTCTGGGATATGGAGGGGAGGAGAGTTCTAAATGTAACTATTCAGTGCCTTGTTCCTATGGAAGCCGTCCATATCCCAAGAGTACTCCAGTGCCCCCTATGGATTCAAAGAAAAGGATTTACCTGGAAAGTACCAAAATCCTATTTTTGGGTAGGGTTGACGTCTTTTCCGGTTGGATGTATCTGGGCAGAGGGGGAGACAGAGAAAAACTGGTGAAAGAAACAGGCCATGAAATTCATTTTTACACTCCTTATCATATCACAGTTTCTATTGAGGGGTCATAAATTAAATCTGCTGCTGTAACAGCGCCCTCGCTCCTTAGACTCATCAAATTTGTGCTGCGCTTGCGCCGCGTTAGAATTTGAACACACCTGAATATCAGACCAATAATTATGATGACTCCCAGGATACAAAGGAGAAACTTCCCCACACTCATAATGACATTCTGTGCCCACTCTCCTAACCCTGAGAACCATTTGCGCGGGTTCAACCATGAGACCCAGCCGTTCAGTTCATTACCCACAGTCGCTAAGGTAAGGTTGTGCTTCCTCCTGAACTCCCACTTCAACTGTAAGATATCGTCCATCTTCTGATCGATGATCTCCGTGGGGTCATCAGTGCTGTTCATAATATATGTACAGCACCTCACACCAGATTGAGTTGCCAGAGTAACACAGTACCCACCTGTCACGGCTGTAACATAATTAAGGACCATCCTGTGCTGGATCTGTTCCTTCTTGTAGGCTTGTAACTCCCTTCCCGTATACCTGAAGGTGTCATCATACATCTCGTGATATTGTCTGTCAAGTTCGCTAGCGCATGGATGTACCTATAATTTATAGTTCCTCTGGCAGTACGGATGATATCTAATGCAAGAAGGAACTGAATCCCGGTGGATTCATGGATCAAATCAGAGGCTGCATGCTCTGCCCTATCTATGAGGTGTCTCTTGATAATGTGTTCATAGTGGGTATGAGTATAAGGAGTCTGAGCACTGCGGTGAACGTCTTTCATTTTATCGTGGGTTATGGTCATGACCTCCGGTAGTACCCTTCCATTGTAACACAATCCCTCAGAGCTCAGAGCAAGCCACTTGTACGCTTTCCTCCCACATATGAAATAGGCATCATCTGGGAGTACATAGGGGACAAAATGTAACATCACCATGTTGCAAACTTTCCAGGTAAAGAAACCAATCCCTAGTTCTCTCATTTGCTCAGTACAAGTGCCTCCGAGCTCCATGACTACCAGAGCGCTTACTGATACCAGCCTTTACTCGAGTGATGTGCTGCTCCTGAGATCCTTCAAGTTCGTACTCGCCATCAGAACCCATTCCAGATCTCTGCTCGACCTCTCTGGGACCCTCACCAAAACAAATTGTCCTGATCAAAAACAGAATTAATAGTAGAACCCGAAACGCAGTCTCTAGTGTTAGATCCATTTCGTTAGGGGAAAGAAGGAAAATAAGGAGGAGAAAAGAAAGGAAAATGCAGGGGAGGTGAAAAAAGAAAATGGTGCGACAACCGCCTTGGTCTTGTTGCTCTCCGTGCTCAGGTGCCTTTCAACAGTCCTGCCTCTCAACTTTCCCGGAACAAACACTCTGGTGATACGAGGTTCTCTTCACCTTGCTCTTTGTCACGAGTTTTCTCCGGGTCAGTGACCTTTTTGCAGTGGGACGAGTGGACCCAAGTCTCTCTTTCGGCGACCTTTAGTGCTGTCATGCTGGTTAACAAGACTTGGTATGGTCCTTCCCACCTGTCTATGAGGCAACCTGAGCGTAAGAAATTTCGAATCATCACATAATCCCCAGGCTCAATGTCATGACAATTACTGTTCGGTAGGTCAGGAATCACCAGCTTTAGATTTCTTTGTTGATTTCTCAGCTGCCGGCTCATCCTAACCAAATATTTCAGTAATTTCATTATTGCATTTCAAATCATCCTGGGGGTCTATCATTACATGAGGTTGTCGACCAAAAAGAATTTCAAAGAGTGATAAGTTAAGCGGAGACCTGGGAGTGGTTCTGATGCTGTACAACACAAGTGGCAAAGCTTCTGGCCACAGCAATCCAGTTTCAGCCATCACTTTGCTCAGCTTGTTCTTAATAGTGCTGTTCACTCTCTATACCTTTGCACTCGCCTGTGGCCGATACGGAGTATGCAGCTTGCTATTAATTCCCATCAGTTTGCACATGACCTGAAAGACTTCACCTGTAAAATGGGTACCCCAATAACTTTCAATCACTTTCAATCATTCTAGGGATACCATATCTACACACAAATTCCTGCACAATTTTCTTTGCAGTGAACGTAGCAGTATTTGTGGCAGTAGGGGATGCTTCTACCCAGTTGGAAAACACATCGATACATACTAACACATATTTCAAATTCCTACAGGGTGGTAACTGTATGAAGTTGTTTTGTATTACCTGAAAAGGTCCGTCTGTCGGAGGGATATGGGATGGCTCTGTTGGTATTCTCTTACCAATATTCTTCCTCAAGCAAGTAAAACATGTCATTGCGCTCTTACCTGCATGAGAAGAGAATCCTGGCACACACCAGTAGGCTCTTACCAGCTTGCACATACCCTCTTTGCCCAGATGAGTCAGACCATGTGCCGCCTCAGCTAGACTTGGAATATATGCTCTGGGGGCCACTGGCTTACCGTGTCCACCTATCCAAAGTCCTGAGGACTCCTGACCATACCCCTCCGATTTCCAGACCGCCTTTTCCTGTAGGGAACACAAACTTTGCATTTCAATTAGCTGTTGTGTGTTGACCGTGTTAAATGTCATCAGTGATGTGATGTTCGTCTGTATGAGGGTGCTTGCTGCTGATTTAGCAGCTTCGTCTGGCCGGCTGTTACCAAGTGAGATTGGGTCTTGGTTGTAATTGTGTGCTTTGCACTTGATAACAGCCACTCTGTCTGGTTCTTGTATTGCTGTCAAAAGCCTTTTGATGTGGGACGCATGCACTACAGGTGTGCCAGCTGCCATCATGAAATTTCTGAGGCGCCACAGGGCCCCAAAATCATGCACCACTTTAAAGGCGTATCTAGAGTCTGTGTATATATTAGCTGACTTACCCTTGACCAATTCACATGCTCTGGTTAGGGCAACCAGCTCAGCAACTTGTGCTGAGTGCGGTGGGCCAACGGGTTCAGCTTCTATGATACCTTCGTCATCTACAACTGCATATCCGGTGCACAAGTCTCCCGATTCCGTCTGTCTGTGGCAACTACCGTCAGTGCAGAAGGTAAAGTCTATGCCTTCCAGTGGGTTGTCACTGATGTCAGGTCTCGCAGTGAAAGTTTGGTTCAGGTATTCCATACAATCATGCGTATCAGTATCTGCACTAAATCCTCCTTCACCATCATTCTCATCCTCCACCCTTTGTGCCTGTCCAGGCACACTGTAAGTTGCAGGATTTAGTGAGCTGCATCTCTTAATGGTGATGTTTACAGGGGCCATCAGTGATAATTCCCACTTTGTAAACCGAGCAGATGAGACATGTCTGGTTTGGGCGGTGTTTAGTTAGACTGATACTGCATGAGGTGTATGGATGGTCAAGTCGTGTCCTAACACTACGTCCTCGCTTTTACTTACCAGCAAAGCTATCGCTGCAACACTTCGTAAGCAAGTGGGGAGAGACCGCACTACAGTGTCCAGCTGTGCACTGTAATAAGCAACCGGTCTGCTGGCATCACCATGTCTCTGTGTTAAGACTCCTGCCGCGCACCCAGCACTTTCAGTGCCGTACAATTCGAAGGGCTTCTCATAATCTGGCATACCTAATGCACGTGCTTGCGATAGACACTGTTTGAGTCTCTCAAACGCCAGTTCGGACTCATCTGTGTGAGAGATCCATTCCGGTTTGTTCGAAGAGACCATTTCTTGCAAAGGTAAAGCCAGTATAGATAATCCTGGAATCCAGTTTCGACAAAACCCACACATTCCAAGGAAAGTGCGGATCTGTTGCTGAGCTTGTGGCAGAGTCATGTCACGAATCGCCTGTATTCTATCAGCGGTGAGGTGTCTACGTCCTTGTGTCAAGCAATGTCCCAAATATTTGACCCTGGTACAGCACAACTGCAACTTATCCTTTGAAACCTTGTGTCCTGTATGGGAAAGATGAAACAGAAGCTGTTTCGTATATTTCAAGGATGATTCGAGTGAGTCAGAACACAACAATAAGTCATCGACATACTGTATTAGCACTGATCCACTCTCGGGTTGAAAGGATGGTAAACAGTCATGTAAGGCCTGGGAGAAAATACTCGGGCTGTCAATGAAACCTTGGGGGAGACGAGTCCAGGTGTACTGTACTCCCCTGTACGTAAAGGCAAAGAGGATGACAGCTGGATTGGGCACTACAGGGAATTGGCTCTCAACTATTTTGTTTATCCCCCTTAGATCCTGCACTAGCCTGTAACCCCTCCCCCCACTCTTTTTCACAGGGAAGATGGGACTATTGGCGGTGCTGGATGTCCTGACTAGGATGCCCTGCTGTAGCAGCCGCTCTATGACGGGGTACACTCCTAATTCTACCTCTGCCTTGAGAGGATACTGAGGGATTTTTGGAGCTATTCTACCATCTTTTACTTGTACTGCTACTGGAGCTACATTCGCCATCAATCCAGTGTCCTGTCCATCTTTGGTCCAAAGGGAACCGGGTATTTGCGAGGTCATTTCCTCTACCTTTGATGGACACGTGTCTATAACAGTAGAATGCGACATTAGCCTTTGAGGGGTGTCTAGTATATCTTGCACTTCTTGAGCATGGTTCTCAAGTATATCCAAGAAGACACCCTCAGGAGTACAGTATATGACACACCGCATTTTACACAATAAGCCTCTGCCGAGTAGATTAGTCGGAGCCAATGCAGCCAACAGAAAAGAATGTTTGGTTTGCAAGGGCCCTATCATAATCTCTGCAGGTCTACTCAAAGGGTATTGTTGCACCGTTCCTGTTACTCCCATTGCCGAAATCGTTTTACCCGTGGTTTTTACACCTGATGTGGAATTCAACACTGATTTGGCCGCCCCTGTATCTACAAGGAAAGGTAATGGTACACCAGCTACATCAATCATGACCTCAGGTTCACTACCAAGGCTAGCAATCAACTTCACTGGCTGCAGACTACAGGTGTAGCCCAACCCCTATTGTGTAGTGGGACCCTCCTGCAGTGCATTGGCAGCTACAATATGTGAGGGGGGTAGCTGTGATTTTTTTCGGAGGCCTTCCAGTCCCTCCTTGGTGGGTACCTCCTTGTTTCCCCTCTATGTGGCTCATAATCTCTCCTATATGGTCCCTGATCCCAATTATGTGAATTGTAGTATGGCTCGTATTCAGGTCTAGGGGGTCTGTATACATTATGTGTCCCTTTATTCCTACAGTCCCTTGCAAAATGTCCTTCCTTATTACAATAGAAGCATACTATTGACCGTGACTTACCATCAGGGGTCTGGGGTTTTGGCTGATGTGGCTTTGCTGTAAGAGCCTGTGTACTCACCGTCATCAGCTTATCCCCTTGCGACTCCCTGTGCTTACTGATGTTCCGATCGTGCTCGACAGCGGACTCTCTCAACGCAGCCACTGAGATACCTCTCCAATTAGGTATTGAGGTTTGCACCCTTGTCCTCAGTGCCTCCTTTAACCCGTCCATTAATACAGAAACAGCTACCTCCCTGTGATGTGCATTATCCTTAATATCCTCAATCCCAGTATATCTAGCTATTTCCTGCAGTGCTCAATGGAAATATTCAGATGCCATTTCACCTTCCTTTTGTCTTATGGAGAAGATTTTATTCCATTTAACAACAGTAGGGAAATACACTCCTAATTGCAGGTGGATTTGCCGTACATTCACCTGATTGTATTCATCAGTGAGAGGTACCTCTTCATCTAACTTACAATCCGTTATGAATTTCGGGATGTCAATATTTGAGGGTAAACACATCCGTAGCACTGTTCGCCAATCTTTATTTGTGTTAGGCGCCGGGGTCCGCTTGATGGTCTGCGCGGCCCGGCGCCTAGCAACTAGAGACGCCGTGCACGTACAGCCGCCGGCTCCCTAGCAACGCTAGACGCCGGGCGCGCTGAGCCGCACGGACCCTAGCAACGGGGACGCCACTGGCGGACCGCGTTCCCCGTTGCTAGGCTTTAGGAAATTAAGACATTCACCTGCTCTCTGGCCGTGCAGCAAGGCAGCTGCACGGCATTTATTCTAATCAGCTTTTAGCAGCTGATTGGAGGACTCCTTGTTAAATACACTCCCAGGGCTTCTCACAGACGCCGGTAATAGCTTCCTGCATGCTGCCTTTGTTTGCTGAGAGTCTGTTTCCAGTCCTGCTGTATCCGGTCATTCCAGTCCTCAGAAGTCCGGTATTCGGGAGTTGTCATCTCATCCCTAGAGGTCGTTTGGTTCCCTGGAGTCCTGACTGATCACCGTTTTATATCCAGTGGTGTTCGTGAGTTGCGGCTCTGCCGTGTGTTGCGGCTCAGCCGCTTTACCTTTTATATTTTGTGTTTGGAGCATTTGCGGAGGGTTCCGCTTCCACAAGTCCTCTCTGGTACTCGGCGGTGCCGGGTAGGAGAATTGGACAAGTGGATATTTTGGTTGTCCTTTTCCCTGGCGGTTTCTCCGCACATATTATAGTTTTGAGTTTGCTTAGCCCCTGGCCTGGTTGTTTAGTTAGAGGGCCTCTTGTTATCACCCTGTCTCGGGTTTCCCTTTGTCTCTCATTAAGACCGGGGGGCATCGAAGTTGGGCAGACATAATCCGCCCTTCAAACGCGGCTGCCAAGGGCTCAAGAAACCATAGTCTCGCAGGGGATTTCTGACAACACGGGTGAGACAACAGAGTTAGGGCGCCAGGGGCTATTTTCCTGTCCTGCTCCCTTCCCCAGCATTCCGTTCCAGTGCTCCGGTCCTTGCCATAAGATCTCCTCTGACCAGAGTGCTGGAATCATAACATTATTACCGGCCCTACCAAAACTTAAAATTAAACGGAGTTTAATTTTTTCTCATTCAGTTTTGTGAGAGTTTATCGGCCTCGTGAATCCAACAGGTTTAGGGCCAAATCCTGGTCAGCTCTTAGTCAGCCAGATTCAAGAACTTACTCAGATGGTTCAGGATCTTTCTCTTCGGGTGAAGTCGCAGGAAGATCTTTTGCGAGCTTCCCCAAGGGTAGTCCCTGAACCAAAGATGCATTTGCCTGACCGTTTTTCTGGTGATAGAAAAGAGTTTTTTAATTTTAAAGAATCCTGTAAACTTTATTTTCGTTTAAGACCGACTTCCTCGGGTACTGAATCTCAGCGGGTCGGGTTTATTATTTCTTTGCTCCAGGGGGATCCTCAGACCTGGGCATTTGGTTTAAGAGCAGAGGATCCGGCATTGTTGTCAGTTGACGCTTTTTTTGAGTCTTTAGGGCTCTTGTATGATGACCCTGATAGAGAGGCGTCCGCTGAAAGTCAGTTGCGCGCTCTCAGACAGGGTAGAAATCCTGCGGAGGTTTATTGTACGGAGTTTCGCCGTTGGTCGAACGACTGTGGCTGGAATGACCCAGCCCTGCCCAGTCTCCTTCAGTACCCCGCTCCTGAGACTCTCGATAAACTCATGGAGCTTTCTATTAAGATTGATCGTCGTCTCAGAGAGCGGAGGGCTGAAAAAGGAGCACCTGTGAGGTCAAGTCCGTGTGTATATTCCATTCCTGAAGACGTAGAGGAGCCCATGCAGATGGGTCTCTCCCGGCTGTCTCCTGAAGAAAGAGCCAGAAGGCAAAATTCTGGTCTTTGTCTGTACTGTGGGGGTAAGGGACATTTTGCTCGTAATTGTCCGAACAAGTCGGGAAACGCTTTGACCAGGTGAATTGTGAGGGGGTTCACCTAGGTCTGCAGCTTATCTCCTCGAATAACTCCCTTTTAGTCCCAGTTAAAGTTTCCTTTGGCAGCCTCAGTTCTTCGGTGTCGGCTTTTGTTGACAGTGGAGCTGCAGGAAACTTTATGGATTTAACTTGGGCTAAGGCCTTAGGCATTCCTCAGTTACCTTTGGGTAGGTGTGTCACCATGCATGGCTTAGATGGGAGTCCGCTGTCTAATGGGATTATTTCTCTCCGTACACCCCCTGTACTACTTACAGTAGGAGCTCTACATTCCGAGAAAATCGAGTTCTTTCTTACACATTGCCCAGCAGTTCCAGTTGTTCTGGGTCACCCTTGGCTGGCCTTTCATAATCCCACCATTGATTGGCGGTCGGGGGAGATTTCACATTGGGGTACTTTTTGTGATAAGGAATGTATCACGTTTCCAGTCAGAGTAGCAGCTATCATTCCAGAACTCATTCCGGTGGAATACCAGGAGTTTGCTGATATTTTCTCCAAAGGCAATGCGGACATTCTGCCTCCCCATCGGCCTTATGATTGTGCTATTGAGTTAATTCCTGGTGCCGCATTGCCAAAGGGAAGATTATATGCATTATCCGGGCAAGAAACTGCGGCTATGAATGATTATGTAAAGGAGAGCCTTGAGAAAGGATTTATTAGACCATCAAAATCTCCTTTAAGTGCAGGCTTCTTCTTTGTGGAGAAAAAGGATGGCTCGCTTAGACCTTGCATTGATTTTAGAGCCCTGAATAAGATCTCAGTTAAAAACACCTATCCTTTGCCGTTGATTTCTGTACTCTTTGATCAGTTACGTTCTGCTGTGATTTTTTCTAAAATTGACCTTAGAGGAGCGTACAACCTCATCCGAATTAAATCTGGAGATGAGTGGAAAACGGCCTTCAGTACTCAGTCGGGTCACTACGAATACCTGGTGATGCCGTTCGGCCTGTCCAATGCTCCGGCAGTTTTTCAAGACCTCATTAACGATGTGCTCCGTGACTTCCTAGGGAAATTCGTGGTCGTTTACTTAGACGACATCCTGATTTTTTCTGAATCAATGGAACAACATGTTACCCAGGTGCGTCTGGTTCTTCAAAAGTTACGTGAGAATCATTTAAATGCCAAGCTGGAGAAGTGTGAGTTTCATGTCACGGAAGTATCTTTTTTAGGGTACATAATTTCCCCTCAGGGATTTTCCATGGAACCAAAGAAACTCCAGGCCATCCTTAGTTGGGCGCAACCCACCAATTTAAAAGCAATTCAGCGCTTTTTAGGGTTTGCGAATTATTATAGGAGGTTCATTCATTCTTTTTCTGACCTGGTTGCTCCCATTGTAGCTCTGACAAAGAAAGGAGCGGATCCTACCAACTGGTCGCGTGAAGCTGAGTTGTCCTTCCGGGCCTTGAAACAAGCCTTTGTCTTGGCTCCAGTCCTCCGACATCCTAATCCGGAATTGCCCTTTGTGGTGGAGGTTGATGCCTCGGAGGTTGGAGTGGGGGCTATCCTTTCTCAAAAGGATCCGGAGTCTCTGGAGTTACATCCTTGTGCCTTTATGTCCCGGAAATTCTCCTCCGCTGAATCCAACTATGACGTTGGTAATCGGGAGTTACTGGCGGTAAAGTGGGCTTTCGAGGAGTGGAGGCATTGGCTGGAGGGAGCAAAACATACTATTTCGGTATTGACTGACCATAAGAACCTGCAATACATTGAATCGGCTAAGCGGCTTAATGCCCGGCAGGCACGTTGGGCATTATTTTTTACGCGTTTCAAATTTATAATCACTTTCAGGCCTGGTTCCAAGAATACTAAGGCTGATGCCCTGTCACGTAGCTTTCTTCCGGTTCACAATAACAATCCTGTTACCCCCATACTTCCATCTTCGGTCATCTGGGCAGGCCTCACACAAGATTTATTTACCCAGTTAAAACAGCTTCAACACCAAGCTCCTAGAATTACTCCTGCTGGTCGTCTTTACGTCCCTGAGTTTTTGAGAGCTACTGTTTTAACGGAATTCCATGATAACAAAGTTTCAGGGCATCCAGGAGTCTCTAAGACATTGGAGTTAGTCTCTCGCTCAGTATGGTGGCCTGGTCTTTCTAAAGACGTCAAGGAATTTGTTTATTCATGTCAGGTTTGTGCACAGCATAAGGTTCCCCGTTCCTTGCCCATCGGGCAATTTATGCCCTTAAATGTTCCTCTCAGGCCGTGGTCTCATATTTCCATGGATTTTGTGGTTGACCTTCCCCTTTCAGCCGGATTCCGAGTCATATGGGTGGTAGTGGACCGTTTTAGTAAAATGGCTCATTTTATTGCTCTTCCCCGATTGCCTTCTGCCCAAGGGTTGGCAGTTTTGTTTCTCCGCCATGTATTCAGGCTTCATGGGTTGCCTACTGATATTGTTTCTGATCGGGGTCCACAATTCATCGCACAATTCTGGAAATGTTTTTGTGCCTCATTGAAGATGAAATTGTCGTTAACATCCGGTTACCACCCACAATCCAACGGGCAAACCGAACGAGTTAACCAATCATTGAAACAATATTTGCGCTTGTATTCAGCCAAACTCCAGAATGATTGGTCCGAGTTTCTTCCGTTGGCTGAATTTGCTTACAATAATTCTTGTCATTCCTCCACTAAAGAGTCTCCATTCTTTTCAGTTTTTGGTTTTCACCCCAGAGCTAATTCTTTTTTTCATCATTCCTCAGTCTCCTCGCTTACCTTAACCTCCCATCTCAGAGCCATTTGGAAAAAGGTGCACCTTGCTCTCAGAAAAGCGGCCTTTCGAGAGAAGAAATTTTCTGACAGGCTCCGACGTCCCTGCACTTTTAAGATGGGAGATAGGGTGTGGTTGTCGACTCGCAACATCAGGCTTCGACAATCCTCGGCTAGACTGGGACCCAAATTTATTGGGCCATTTCTTATTATTAAAAGAGTCAACCCAGTTGCCTTTCGGTTACGTTTACCAAGATCTCTCAGGATTGGAAATACGTTTCATTGTTCCCTGTTGAAACAATACATTTCTTCCAGTACATTTCCTCGGAAGATCTCTCAGGGTAGATCTCCAGTGGATGTACAGGGACAACAGGAGTTCTTGGTAGAGAAGGTTCTCGATTCCAAATTGTCCCGGAATCGGCTGTATTTTCTGGTTCACTGGAAAGGCTATGGTCCGGAGGAAAGGTCTTGGGTCCTGGATAAGGATCTTCATGCCCCGAGGCTCAAGAGGGCATTTTTTTGGGAATTTCCTCAGAAACCTGGCTTTAGGGGTTCCTTGACCCCTCCTCAAGGGGGGGGTACTGTTAGGCGCCGGGGTCCGCTTGATGGTCTGCGCGGCCCGGCGCCTAGCAACTAGAGACGCCGTGCACGTACAGCCGCCGGCTCCCTAGCAACGCTAGACGCCGGGCGCGCTGAGCCGCACGGACCCTAGCAACGGGGACGCCACTGGCGGACCGCGTTCCCCGTTGCTAGGCTTTAGGAAATTAAGACATTCACCTGCTCTCTGGTCGTGCAGCAAGGCAGCTGCACGGCATTTATTCTAATCAGCCTTTAGCAGCTGATTGGAGGACTCCTTGTTAAATACACTCCCAGGGCTTCTCACAGACGCCGGTAATAGCTTCCTGCATGCTGCCTTTGTTTGCTGAGAGTCTGTTTCCAGTCCTGCTGTATCCGGTCATTCCAGTCCTCAGAAGTCCGGTATTCGGGAGTTGTCATCTCATCCCTAGAGGTCGTTTGGTTCCCTGGAGTCCTGACTGATCACCGTTTTATATCCAGTGGTGTTCGTGAGTTGCGGCTCTGCCGTGTGTTGCGGCTCAGCCGCTTTACCTTTTATATTTTGTGTTTGGAGCATTTGCGGAGGGTTCCGCTTCCACAAGTCCTCTCTGGTACTCGGCGGTGCCGGGTAGGAGAATTGGACAAGTGGATATTTTGGTTGTCCTTTTCCCCGGCGGTTTCTCCGCACATATTATAGTTTTGAGTTTGCTTAGCCCCTGGCCTGGTTGTTTAGTTAGAGGGCCTCTTGTTATCACCCTGTCTCGGGTTTCCCTTTGTCTCTCATTAAGACCGGGGGGCATCGAAGTTGGGCAGACATAATCCGCCCTTCAAACGCGGCTGCCAAGGGCTCAAGAAACCATAGTCTCGCAGGGGATTTCTGACAACACGGGTGAGACAACAGAGTTAGGGCGCCAGGGGCTATTTTCCTGTCCTGCTCCCTTCCCCAGCATTCCGTTCCAGTGCTCCGGTCCTTGCCATAAGATCTCCTCTGACCAGAGTGCTGGAATCATAACAATTTGTGGGCTCGTGGGCGTTACCTAACTCTTTAATGAACCTCTGGCATCCGACTAGATCTTTTCTGGGATCGGGAAATTCTGACATAATTGACCTTAACTCTGCCCGGCACCAGGGACCATGCATGGCAATGTTCCTGGTGGGAGTCACCCCCTGAGTGTCAGTTTTCCCGTTGGGAACTGCAATCACCCTGACAGGATTTAATTCAACTACATCATTCTTGCTTGACTCTATAATGTGCGGAGCTATTTTCTCTGCATAGTGTATGGTGCCGTACTTACCTGTGGACACAACCTCACTTATCCTTCCGCTAGGGGGCCTTGCTACAACTCTTGGTGGTTGGGCCGTGCCCACTTGGGTGTCCTGTATGGTGGCTGCTAGAGAGAGTGCCAATATCGTGCTGGGCTCATCTTCCTGCTCACAGTCCTGAGGAAAATTTAGAACGGGATACAACTGGCAAGGGTTAAGGTTAGGGTTAACACATTTATCAATGATTTTCCTATCCTTTACCGATGCACCATTGCTTGTAGCCAATTTCTCCCCATCAATATATGGTGGTGGTGCGCTCGCAATTGCTTTCCCGCTAGATTTGGAACTTGCTGTGCAAGCCAGTTCCTTTTGCATCTCCCCCTCTTGCTGCCACAGGTTTAAACAATTTGTATGTCTGACCCTTTGTTTTCTGGATTTAATCAGACATACTTTAATCCTTATGTTCTGTAACACTTCTGATTGAAAGCTACCAACTTTTGTGAATGGGGCCCTATCTTCCACAGTCATACGTACCCACTCATTGCAAAAAGCCTCAGTGTGTGAACCATATTTTTCACACATAACAAACCTTGCTGACCCTTTCGGCTGCAATTCTGACCTTCTCGGTCCCAACTCTTCTGCCTGAACCCTAGCTACCAAATACCCACTGCTTGTGCAATTGGATCCCATCGCAGACTTTTTGCCTATAAACGCAATCCCCAAATGCACAATACAATAGACGGTGAAAGACACCTAATGCTTTCACTCGCTCCTTCTCCGCTGACGTACCACAACTCACTCCAATAGTGAACACCACGTACCCAGTGAGACCCTAACTGGCTTCTATTCACTGGAAGATTTTAGGAGTAACTTACCTCTTCTAGTGAATATCCGCCGCTGAAGATTTTCCTGAGAGAAATCAGCGAAAACGTCCCTTTTTGACTTACACAAATCACGCTTGCGTATGCTCTACACAGCGATAATGATACCATGATTTTACGCAAAAGCTCGTAAAAGGGGTATCAAGTTGCGCTATGTATCGCACCCACAAACATGCGGTCCAATCGCACAGCGTATAGGTACTTGTTACCTATCCGACCTACGACCACTGGAATCGAATCACAAGCTGTGAAACCTCAGACGGAGCGTAATACAAAACCTTTAAACTTCAATTCACAATTTCTATACTTCTGCACAATGCACAATTCTATATTACGCTCCTCTACAAATCACCTCACGATTTGCGTATTACCTTTATTAACGTGAGTCAGCCGCCTCACGCCACCAAGTCTCCACTCACTTGGTGTACCCACGGGACCCGAATTTCCGGGGTTCAAATCCTCTCACTCCACTTTCACTCACTCAAATACACCTTATTTTTCTTTTCTGTAGAGAAAATCTTTTACTCCCTTTAGGTCAGTAGCTTTTTTCCAGAGATGCTTACAGTTTTTAAACTAAATTTTAGAGTAACCTGCTTTTGAAACTGGATAGTTATGTGCTATTGTATTAAATGTCTACTGTCCCACCTTAATTGAACAAATATCGTGTGCTTTGTACTTAGCGTCCGTATTCCTACGCAACCTTGCGTAAACACGCGACCAGCGTGCCTTTTACACTGCGAGCGCTCTCCTGTACTTTGTCCGGACCACGTGTACATTTGTGCGTCCGTAATAAAACAAATCACACAATCTCTATAAATGTGAGCAATACAAACTATAATTACTCACTTAATACACCCGACACTTGTTCCGTATAACCCTTTATGACTGGGCCAGAACTGTGTTTTGTGTTTCCTTATAATTACTCCCTTAAATACATTTATTTCAAATTTATCTAATTAGCAAACAAATGTATCCGATTTCACACCGGTTTAAGAATGATTACTACCCTATGGCAACAATGTATGGGAGAGTCTGCAAACTATTGGTACGATTTGTGTACGCTCTTGGCTCCAAAATTACACAGACTTTTAAATAGCTTTTTTCTGTTTACCTCCGGGCTCTATCAGCACCTCTATAGACCAGACAGAGCAGACGCAATCTAATCAGCACACAAATAGGGTTTTTAGAACATCCAACAACCAGGAAAAGGTTTAACGTAGATATCTTTCTACCCTTTGCTGATAGATAAAAGTCTGCTATGACCTGCTAGCCTTTGAGTATGTGAAAAAACCGGATCGAGCTCCCAATTGTAAATGTTGATTTACTTACAGGACTAAAAGCAACACTTTAAAAAGACATTCAATACACTTTAAATGGAGCTTACGTACTGTTTACCCAGTTTGCGTACAAAGCCCCGTACCGTGTACGCACTTTGCGTACAAATGCCGTGATGGTCGTACAAAGTACACGCGGTGCGTACACACACAAAGACACGCCGTGAGCACTTTGCAGCTACACGTGTGACTAGATTACACTTATATACCACTAGCAGGGAAAGAGAGACACAACACCAATTTGTATTTCAAAGACTATGGGGGTAATTCCAAGTTGATCGCATCAGGAAATTTTTTAGCAGTTGGGCAAAACCATGTGCACTGCAGGGGGGGCAGATATAACATTTGCAGAGAGAGTTAGATTTGGGTGGGTTATTTTGTTTCTGTGCAGGGTAAATACTGGCTGCTTTATTTTTACACTGCAATTTAGATTGCAGATTGAACTCACCACACCCAAATATAACTCTCTCTGCACATGTTTTATCTGCCCCTCCCCCTGCAGTGCACATGGTTTTGCCCAACTGCTAAAAAAATTCCTGCTGTGATCAACTTGGAATTACCCCCTATGTTGGGATCTGACCCACCAACGGTTCTTTACTAGCAGGGGGTTACAATAACAACAATACAGTAGAATAAGAAAATGGCTACAGTCAATGGTACATACGTTTTGGTTTCGCCTGCGCTTCCCGGTCCGGTCCTCAATCATCAAGGTTGATGATCTTCAGAGATTGAGAGAGTGACCTGGTCTGCAGCTGACTATTTATACATTTGTCCAAAACCTAACACAATGGGAACTGTAATCTCTTTTTCTCTAACGTCCTAGTGGATGCTGGGGACTCCATAAGGACCATGGGGAATAGACGGGCTCCGCAGGAGACATGGGCACTTTAAGAAAGAATTTAGATTCTGGTGTGCTCTGGCTCCTCCCTCTATGTCCCTCCTCCAGACCTCAGTTTGAATCTGTGCCCGGACGAGCTGGGTGCTGTTCAGTGAGCTCTCCTGAGCTTGCTGTAAGAAAGTATTTTGTTAGGTTTTTTATTTTCAGGGAGCTCTGCTGGCAACAGACTCCCTGCATCGTGGGACTGAGGGGAGAGAAGCAGCCCTACTCTCTGAAGCTAGGTCCTGCTTCTTCGGCTACTGGACACCATTAGCTCCAGAGGGATCGTACACAGGATCTCACCCTCGTCGTCCGATCCCAGAGCCGCGCCGCCGTCCCCCTCGCAGAGCCGGAAGACAGAAGCCGGGTGAGTATGAGAAGCAAGAAGACTTCAAAATCGGCGGCAGAAGACTCCGTTCTTCACATGAGGTAACGCACAGCACTGCAGCTGTGCGCCATTGCTCCAAACACACCTCACATACTCCGGTCACTGTAAGGGTGCAGGGCGCGGGGGGGGCGCCCTGGGCAGCATATGGACCTCTTTTGGCAAAAGTACACATATATACAGTTGGGCACTGTATATATGTATGAGCCCCCGCCAAGAAAATGTATATTTAAGCGGGACAGAAGCCCGCCGTCGAGGGGACGGGGCTTCTTCCTCAGCACTCACCAGCGCCATGTTTTTTCTCCACAGCACCGCTGAGAGGAAGCTCCCCAGCCTCTCCCCTGCAGATACACGGTAGAAGAGGGTAAAAAGAGAGGGGGGGCACATAATTAGGTGCAAAAATCAATATAAACAGCAGCTACTGGGTTAACACTAAGTTACTGTGTTATTCCTGGGTTAATTGCGCTGGGGTGTGTGCTGGCATACTCTCTCTCTGTCTCTCCAAAGGGCCTTGTGGGGGAATGGTCTTCAGATGAGCATTCCCTGAGTGTGTGGTGTGTCGGTACGTGTGTGTCGACATGTCTGAGGTAAAAGGCTCCCCTAAGGAGGAGATGGAGCAAATGTGTGTGTGAGGGGTGTCTCCGTCGACAACGCCGACACCTGTTTGGATATGTGTAATTAAGTACTAAGGTAAATTTATTGCACAAAAGATTAGAGAACAGACAGGGAATCTACCCATGTCTGTCCCTATGTCGCAGAGACCTTCAGAGTCTCTCAATGCTCACTATCCAAAATAATAGACACTGATATCGACACGGAGTCTGACTCCAGTGTCGACTACGATAATGCAAAGTTACAGCCAAAATGGCAGGAAAGTATTCAATATATGATTATTGTAATAAAAGATGATTTGCATATCACTGATGACTCATCTGTCCCTGACACAAGGGTACACATGTTTAAGGGGAAGAAAGCTGAGGTAATTTTCCCTCCTCTCATGATGAAAAAGAGCGGGAATCTCCAGACAAGAGACTGCAGTTTCCCACAAAGATTTCTCAGGGAGTATCCTTTCCCTACTAGGGCCAGGATACGATGGGAATCTTCCCCTAGGGTGTCACGTTTGCCCAAAAGGTAGCCCTGACTTAACAGCTATCCTCAGGGATCCTGCAGATAGCGTGCACATTCTGGTACACTACTCAGACCGGCGATTGTGTCGGTATGGGTTTATAGCGCTGTAGCAGCGTGGACAGGTACCTTATCAGCAGAGATAGAGACCCTAGTATGTATATATATATATATATATATATATATATATAGATATATATATATATTAAAGATGCTGTCTTAAGATATATATATATATATATAAAACATGCCCAAAGAGACATTAGTCTACTGGTTTCTAGAGTCAACGCTATGTCGATTTCTGCTTGACGTGTCCTGTTGAATATGTAATGGACAGGTGATGCCGACTTAAGAGATATATGGAAGGCTGAGGATTGTGTGGAGAAGGGATCTCGGACCTGGTCTCCACAGCTATAGCTGGTAATTCTGATCTTTTGCCTTATATTCCTGCACAGCCTAGGAAAGCACGACATTATCAAATGCAGCCTTTCGATCACAAAGAAACAAGAAAGTCCGAGGTGCGTCCTTTCTTGCCAGAGGCAGGGGCAGAGGAAAGAAGCTGCACAACACAGCTAGTTCCCAGGAACAGAAGTCCTCCCCGGCCTCTACAAAATCCACCGCATGTCGCTGGAGCTCCACAGGCGGAGCTAGGCCCGGTGGGGGCACGTCTTCGTAATTTCAGCCACAAGTGGGTTCACTCCCTGTTGGATCCCTGGGCAATTGATATTGTGTCTCAGGGATACAAGCTGGACTTTGAGGAGATGCCCCCTCACCGACGGCCCTGCCGGCTTCCCCCCACGAGAGGGAAATAGTGTTAACTGCAATTCACAAATTGTATCTTCAACAGGTGGTGGTCAAGGTTCCCCTCCTTCAACAAGGAGGGGGTTATTATTCGACCATGTTGTAGTCCCGAAACCGGACGGTTCGGTCAGACCCATATTGAATTAAAATCCCTGAACATATACCTGAAAAGGTTCAAGTTCAAGATGGAATCGCTAAGAGCGGTCATCGCAAGCCTGAAAGGGGGAGAATTTATGGTGTCTCTGGACATAAAGGATGCATACCTTCATGTCCCCATTCATCCACCTCATCAGGCGTACCTCAGATTTGCGGTACAGGATTGTCATTACCAATTTCAGACGTTGCCGTTTGGTCTCTCCACGGCCCCGAGAATCTTCACCAAGGTAATGGCGGAAATGATGGTGCTCCTGCGGAAGCAAGGTGTCACAATTATCCCGTACTTGGACGATCTCCTCATAAAAGCGAGATCAAGAGAGCAGTTGCTGAACAGTGTATCACTTTCTCTGGAAGTGTAACGGCAACATGGCTGGATTCTAAATATTCCAAAGTCGCAGTTGGTTCCTATGGCTCATCTGCCTTTCCTAGGCATGATTCTAGACACAGACCAGAAAAGGGTTTATCTCCCGATAGAGAGAGCTCAGGAGCTCATGACACTGGTCAGGAACCTATTAAAACCAAAACAGGTGTCAGTGCATCACTGCACTCGAGTCCTGGGAAGGATGGCGGCATCATACGAGGCCATTCCCTTCGGCAGGTTCCATGCGAGGACCTTTCAATGGGACTTACTGGACAAGTGGTCCGGATCACATCTTCAGATGCATCGGTTAATCACCCTATCCCCCAGGGCCAGAGTGTCTCTCCTGTGGTGGCTGCAGAGTGCTCACCTTCTCGAGAGCCGCAGATTCGGCATTCAGGAATGGGTCCTGGTGACCACGGATGCAAGCCTTCTAGGGTGGGGAGCAGTCACACAGGGAAGAAATTTCCAGGGTCTGTGGTCAAGTCAGGAGACTTGCCTTCACATCAACATCCTGGAACTAAGGGCCGTATACAACGCCCTACGTCAAGCGGAGACCCTGCTTCGCGACCAACCGGTTCTGATTCAGTCAGAAGCCACCAGAATTCTTCGCTGGGTGGAGAAGCACGTAAGCGCACTGTCAGCAGTGTTCATCCCGGGAGTGGACAACTGGGAAGCAGACTTCCTCAGCAGGCACGACTTCCACCTGGGAGAGTGGGGACTTCATCAAGAAGTCTTCACGCAGATTGCAAGTCGGTGGGAACTGCCACAGGTGGACATGATGGCATCCCGCCTAAACAAAAAGCTACAGAGGTATTGCGCCAGGTCATGAGACCCTCAGGCGATAGCTGTGGACGCACTGGTGACAGTCGGTCTATGTATTTTCTCCTCTTCCTCTCATACCCATAAGAAAAAGAGGAGTGAGAACAATACTCATTGTTCCGGTTTGGCCAAGAAGGACTTGGTATCCAGATCTGCAAGAAATGCTCACAGAGGACCCGTGGCCTCTTCCTCTAAGACAGGACTTGTTGCAACAAGGGCCCTGTCTGTTCCAAGACTTACCGCGGCTGCGTTTGACGGCATGGCGGTTGAACGCCGGATCCTAGCGGAAAAGGACATTCCGGATGAGGTCATTCCTACGCTGATAAAGGCTAGGAAGGACGTGACAGCTCAACATTATCACCGTATATGGCGAAAATATGTTGCTTGGTGTGAGGCCAGGAATGCCCCTACGGAGGAATTCCAGCTGGGCCGTTTCCTTCACTTCCTACAGTCAGGAGTGACTTTGGGCCTGAAATTGGGTTCCATTAAGGTCCAGATTTCGGCCCTATCCATTTTCTTTCAAAAAGAGCTGGCTTCTCTACCTGAAGTTCAGACGTTTGTGAAGGGAGGGCTGCGTATTTAGCCCCCTTTTGTGCCCCGGGTGACACCTTGGGATCTTAACGTGGTGTTGAGTTTCCTGAAATCCCACTGGTTTGAACCACTCAAAACGGTGGAATTGAAATATCTCACGTGGAAGGTGGTCATGCTACTAGCATTGGCTTCGGCTAGGCGTGTGTCAGAATTAGCGGCTTTGTCACATAAAAGACCCTATCTGGTTTTCCATGCGGATAGAGCAGAATTGCGGAACCGTCCACAATTTCTGCCAAAAGTGGTTTCATCCTTTCATATAAACCAACCTATTGTGGTGCCTGTGGCTACTACTGACTTGGAGGATTCCGAGTTACTTGATGTGGTCAGGGCTTTGAAGGTTTATGTAGCCAGAACGGCTAGGGTCAGGAAAACAGAATCTTTGTTTATCCTGTATGCTTCCAACAAGCTTGGTGCTCCTGCTTCAAAGCAAACTATTGCTCACTGGATCTGTAATACGATTCAGCAGGCTCATTCTGCGGCTGGATTGCCGCTGCCAAAATCAGTTATGGCCCATTCCACTAGGAAGGTGGGCTCTTCTTGGGCGGCTGCCCGAGGGGTCTCGGCATTACAGCTGTGCCGAGCGGCTACTTGGTCAGGTGCAAACACGTTTGCAAAGTTCTACAAGTTTGATACCCTGGCTGAGGAGGACCTTGTGTTTGCTCATTCAGTGCTGCAGAGTCATCCGCACTCTCCCGCCCGTTTGGGAGCTTTGGTATAATCCCCATGGTCCTTACGGAGTCCCCAGCATCCACTAGGACGTTAGAGAAAATAAGATTTTACTTACCGGTAAATCTATTTCTCGTAGTCCGTAGTGGATGCTGGGCGCCCGTCCCAAGTGCGGACTTCTTCTGCAATAGTTGTATATAGTTATTGCTGCAATAAGGGCTATGTTATTGTTGCATCAGGGTTGAACTGATGCTCTGTTGTTGTTCATACTGTTGACTGGGTAAGTTTATCACAAGTTATACGGTGTGATTGGTGTGGCTGGTATAAGTCTTGCCCTGGATTTCCAAAATCCTTTCCTTGTACTGTCAGCTCTTCCGGGCACAGTTTCACTAACTGAGGGAGGAGCCAGAGCACACCAGAATTTAAATTCTTTCTTAAAGTGCCCATGTCTCCTGCGGAGCCCGTCTATTCCCCATGGTCCTTACGGAGTCCCCAGCATCCACTACGGACTATGAGAAATAGATTTACCGGTCAGTAAAATCTTATTATCCATTGGACACACGGATGGTCATTTACAGTACAGGAGAGGTCATAGGTCAGTTTGAATAGGTGGGCAATGTCTGTTCCAGGTGCACTTGCAGATGGTCTCCTTTGGTTTCCCGCCACATATCAAGTGTACAGTGAATACAGTTAATATTTATATTCTGCTCCTGTGCATAACTAGTCTCAGGAGCGTGCGATCTTCTGCAAACTAACACCGGAATATTGCTCTTAAAATACCCTACAGCTGGATACCAAGCACCACCTTATAACCTAGTTCTGTCCCCTCCTATCCTGTAAAGGTGATTCCCTTTGTTCTTGTACCATTTAAACATGTGTAACTTGCTGGTGTGGTGCAGGGAGACTATGTGCACATTGTGCACTATTTGGATTAAATATGTAATGTGTTTTTATGGCTTTTCCATGCGATTACAAACACTACCGTAATTACTCATACCACGCGCTAATACGCAGGACCGCGGGAGCGACCATACGCAAATTGCGAATATGCGCACGCACGGCAGAACAAGTACGCGCACGGAGGCCATCTGTGTGTAGTTTGTACGTGATGTGTGTACTGCAATATTTTTCGACTTCGACACGGTCGGGTAACCTACTTGAGGGGTTAGATACCTTGCCTCAGGGGGATATTATTTTACTCCAGCAACATATACAGGACTCTGCAAATTTTATGGTGGAAGCCATAAAAGAAATAGGCTTGCTTAATGCACCACTGCTATGGCAGTGTCAGCACGCAGAGGCTCATGGCTACGCCAGTGGACTGCTGACGCGGACTCCAGGAAAGGCGTGGAAGGCCTACCCTTCACAGGAGATGCCTTATTTGGAGATGAATTAGACAAATGGATCTCCAAGGCTACTGCGGGTAAGTCCACATATCTTCCTTCTGAAGCTCCCCCAGCTAGCAAGGCCTACTCAGGACCTAATCTACATTTCTTTCGGACTGCAAAGTTTAAGGGCAAAACCAGAGGTTCTTCTGCAGCCACCAGAGGCGCTAGAGGTAAACTGTGCAAACCAGCAACTGCCGGTTCTCAGAAACAGAGCTCAAGCTCTGCTTCCTCAAAGCCTTCAGCATGACGGTGGACCGCGATGCCTGGAAGACTGGCGGGTGGGAGCCCGACTAAAAATTTTCAGTCACATCTGGACAGGTTCGTGCCAGGATCCCTGGGTCATAGATCTTATTTCCCAGCGCTACAGACTGGAGTTTCAGGAGCTCCACACCTCACAGATTCTTCAAATCAGGCTTACCAGTTTCGCAAGAGGCAAGTATAACCTTACAGGACGCCATTAAAAAACTGGTACAGACTCATCTGCAAAACAAGGGGTATTATTCCAACTTTTTTGTAGTACCGAAACTGGACGGTTCGGTAAGACCGATTTTGAACCTCAAGTCGTTGAACCCGTACTTACGATGTTCATATTCAAGATGGAGTCTCTGAGAGTCTTGATCTCAGGTCTGGAGGAGGGGGAATTCCTAGTGTCTCTGGATATCAAGGATGTGTACCTTCATATTCCGATTTGTCTGCCTCATCAGGCTTATCTACGGTATGCACTGCAGGACTGTCACTACCAGTTCCAGGCCCTGCCATTAAGTCTCTCCACGGCACCGAGAGTGTTCACAAAAGTGATGGCAGAGATGATGTTACTACTCCGCAAACAGGGAGTGTACCTGGACGATTTTCTCATAAAGGCACCGTCCAGGGAGAGGTTGTTGGACAGCATTGGCCTTTCAACCAGACTACTCCTGGCTCATGGGTGGATTCTGAACTTACCAAAATCTCACCTGGAACCAACGCAGAGGCTTCCTTTCCTGGGAATGATACTGGACACAGAGTCTCAGAGAGTGTTCCTTCCCTTGGAGAAGGCTATGGTAATCCAGTCGATGGTTTGGGCTGTCCTGAAGCCAACCCGGATCTTGGTGCATATGTGCATTCGCCTTCTAGGGAAAATGTTGGCCTCTTACGAGGCGCTTCAGTATGAAAGGTTTCATGCGAGGCCCTTCCAGCTGAATCTGTTGGACAAATGGTCCAGATCGCATCTTCACATGCACCAGAGAATCTGTCTGTCGCCAAGAGCCAGAATCTCCTTTCTGTGGTGGCTACAGACTTCTCACCCTGTCGAGGGTCGGAGATTCGGGATTCAGAATTGGATTCTGCTAACCACAGACGCAAGCCTCAAAGGTTGGGGAGCAGTTACCCAAGGGGTGCAGTTTCAAGGAAGATGGTCAAGTCGGGAAGTCGTCCTTCCAATAAACATCTTGGAACTCAGGGCACTCTATAACGCCCTTCTGTAGGCCTCATCTCTACTTCGGAATCAGGCCATTCATGTCCAGGCGAATAATGTAACGGCGGTAATGTACATAAACCGACAGGGTGGAATGTAAAGCAGAGCAGCAATGTCAGAGGTGTCAAGAATTCTCCTCTGGGCAGAAAAACACACGCCGTGGTGTTATCGGCGGTCTTCATTCCGGGAGTAGACAACTAGGAAGCAGACTTCCTCAGCACACACGACCTGCACCTGGGGGAGTGGGGCCTCCACCCGGAGGTGTTCCGGTGGTTGACACGTCGGTGGGGATATCCACAGATCGACAGGATGGCCTCTTGACTCAAGAAGAAGCTCAAGTGGTATTTTTCCAGGTCAAGAGACCCACAAGCAGTGGCGGTAGACCCTCTGACAACTCCGTGGGTCTACCAGCTGGTGTTTCCTCCACTTCCTCTGTTCCCAAGAATTCTAAAGAGAATAAAAAGGGAAAAGGTTCGAGGCCAGTCCAGAGCAATGAGGATTGCTTGAAGGGCCTGGTATACGGATCTTCTTGAGATGCTGATCGAAGATCCGTGGCCTCTAACTCTTCGCGAGAATCTTCTGCAACTGGGTCTATCAACACTTACCGCGCCTACGTTTAACGGCATGGAAGTTGAACGGCTGATTCTAGCCAGGAGAGGTATTCCTGACAAGGTCACCCCGACTATGATCCAAGCCAGGAAGGGGGTGACGTCTAAACATTACCACCGTATATAGAAGAAGTATGTGAGAGCAGACAATATTCTGCGGTGGAATTTCATCTGGGAAGTCTCCTGCTTTTTCTGAAGTCGGGAGTGGATGTGTGTTGCCTTATAGGTAATTGTCTGCACTTAGTATAATATTAGGGCAATGGATATTGTCTGAATCAAAATATAATTCATTATAAATAGGCGATGTTACCATAGTGGACAGTATACTGGATATATATAGTAAGGAATAGATATGAAATAAGTTTGAATGTATGAGGTAATGTTTAGCTGATTTAAGAGATTAGGTTTGTGTATGTGTTTATATAGATATACTGTATATTTGTGTTTTACAGCAAGATGGTAAAAAATAGTGTAGGGAACAGGTTTATTCTGCTCTAGTCATAAATAAGGCCAGAGAGGTTACAGTAAGATCAAGAGTCATTGTAGAGAAAAGGTATTAGGCCATAAATGATAATAGGTATGTGACAGAGCTCTGTTGGTCATTGGAATTCACAGGTGTGCTTACAGTAGATCAGAATCTACTGGTTTGTCTATTGTCCAGTGAAGGTTAAAAGCTAGGGAGTATAAATTAACTACTATGAAAAGAGATCACATCCATTGATAAAACATTGTGTAACCGACCCCAGGAAAACTTGTCAATACAACAGAACTTTGGATGAAAAGACATTCCAGATTTTACAATACTATACTTGCTTAAGGCAGTGTGGACACCACACTTTTATGACACCATGCCTCCGTGAACAGGACACGACAGCCCAGTTCAATGTTTGTTTTATTACACCTTGGAATCTGACAAACCTATAATTACCTATTCCATTGGAAACTATGAGAATATGATAGTTTGAATTGGTAAAATATGAGATAAAAGGACCAGACTTGTAGTTAGGAGTTAGAAGGAAGAGGGAGAGGGAGAAGAAGAAGGAGAAGGAAGGAAGTCAGTCAGGAGGAGAAGTCATGGAGAACATGCAGAAGGAATGATTCTTGGGATGGCAATCTTTAACTTGCAAGTATACATTTTATGTTAGCAATTGAAACTGTTTGTGAAACTTATGTCATGTTGTTTTATGTTATGTAACGAAGGAAGCATATATAATTATAATTAGTATATATATCACTACTGTGTATATCTTATTCTGTACGATTTGATCTGCCTGTAAATAAAGAATCATATAAAAAGAGCGGTAATATTCAAGCTTGAACTCTCTTTAAGGAATCTTAACTTAATAACTTCATAAGTCATATGTATAAGGACTGCATATATGTATCAGCCAATTAGTTTGTAAGCCTGACATAATATATTTGCAGATATATATGATAAATGCATATTAATTGAAATATATCCATATATTAAATACCATATATGATATATTAAATATTAATATTCATAAATATGATTCCATAAAGCAATATTGGCGACCACGAATTGGACTTGTTATTACTGAATCTGATTATCTGATCTATAATATTTATGAGGAGTAGCAGATGCTATAAGCTGGCTACCAAATCTGCAGAATCACGGTGGGGATGTATCTATGAAAATTTATTACCATTGTGTAATGTCAATTTTGTATTCTGTATAACCTAGGATAAATGTGTTAGTGCAATATACGTTATTTTAACTAACATAATATCTATTAGGAAGCAGCACCAAAGGCTATAAGCCTGCTGGCAAAATACAAGATCACAGTGGAATAGGTTACAAATGAGAATAAAGAATTTAAAGGCCTAGAATAGAAAATGTGCACAGTGGAAAAGAGTATTTCCAAATAAATGTATAAATGTACCAGGTATTAGAGTTTAACCTTAAGACACCGGTCAATCTTAAGGAGAGGATACCTTCAGTACTAAAAACAAAGAATATATAAATTTAGCATTGAAATGTTAAAAATGCAAAAGTTTTCTGTAGCATTTAGAAAAATGCGCAGAACTGCGGCTCTAGAAGCCAAACAGAAATGTAAAGAAGAATCAGGTTCACGTCTTCGTAAGGCGTGCCTGACCATTAATGCAAAAATGCATTCGTTATTTAAGTCCCTTAAACAGAAAAATAAACAGAAAAAGTTTGGGGCAGAAGCGAAAAGCCTGACAGTTTGTAATCAAATTGTCAAGATCTCTGATGAAGAGATAACATCCAGCAAGCAAGCTGAGATAGAAACACCAAACAGGAATAGTGTTGAGGTATGTGAAACTCTGTACACAGAGTCTACAGGAGTCAGAAATGACTTAATCAGTCAAGATCCTAAAATTAAGGAAAGTTACATGTTGCAGGACTGCATCAATGTGCAGCGCATGGAGTCTGCTATGGTCACACAGACCACCAGCAGAACAGCCTCTGTGGTAAAGGAAGAAAGTAGCAATGTGCCGGATGTGTCTATCATCAGACAGCACATTAATGTAAAGGAGGTAGCAGCAATAGGAGATGTCCCCTATACTGTGTCTAGTAAGGGGGAAGATCATTGTAACTCAGATTATGAGTATTCTGCTGAATACACTCTCAGAGTTCCCAATGTAAATGAAGAATTTGTTATGCCCTTAGGCAAAGGTGAATTGTCAGCAGATTTAAACACTGATAGCAGCAGTACAGTGCACACAGGGGTGGGGAAGTTCCCCATGGTGAAAACTCCCATGGCAACCAGAGTTGCAAACCTTGAAATGTATTCACCTGGAAACATGTTTAAAGGGAAAATCCATGAAATTAATTCAGGAATGCATGTTTACAAACAAAGTTCCCAAACTTATGTAACCCCCACAGAGCACTCAGAGACTTCTAGTGATGGTGCAAATGTTTGCATGCTCTCAGAGAGACCACATGCAGAGTGTCATTCTGCAAACCACACACCAATTAACAATGACAAAAAGGATCACCAGGATGAAAATGTTTTTATGCCCTGGTGCCATAACCATTTTATTACAGGTGTGGAAAGACAGAAAGCCCTGGGACCTGCAATACATATTTGGCAAAGTTTAACAAGTTTCTCTCCCCACAAAAGTAGGTTTTTTCAGAAGCTCCAAGATTCTTCCAAACTAAGGAGCCACACCAAGCAGCAAACGCTATGGTTAAAGACAGTCTGGGACCAGGCTGCATCACAAGGGAGTATGGTCACAAGTGAATACGGTAGTATCATTCCTTTACTTGTTAGATCCAATGAAGCCATTGTTTGCTTTGATGTTCAAACAGCCACAGTTTCCAAATTAAACCTGCATCATATCTGCAGCGACAATTGTGCTGTCATTGACACACAATGTGACAGGAAAGATTGGCACAGGCCAGAAACAATTGTTTGTTTGTTATTCAATCGTTAAAAGACACATTTGTAAATTCTGTACCTGATAACATGCAGCAGATAGGACAGAATGCATAGCAAGCTATGTTAAATCACTGTATAAATATCTGTGATAGTCATTGTATGTATTTTTGTTTGATTCATAGTAATCCTGGCAACCTGTATACAGAATGGTGCAAGACTCCAAAAAGACTCCAATTTACAAGGGAAAAGGTCTTCATTAACCCTTTCATCGCTGCTATCCAGCAAAATCTACATAGCATCCCTAAAGACTGATATATGGACAAATCCTCAAGGATTTTTCCAGTTTCACAAGAAAGGGGAAGGTTTTCATTAACCCTTTCATCACAAGTAATCATTACTTGTCTTTCAAACTACATGTACACTCCCACAACAGTGTACAGCACATCTCATCACTGTGATTATACAGAACTGTCTCATCCCTTCATATACCTTAATCACATATATGTAAACATTTGTCTGAGATATATTTTATATCATTGCATATATACCTTGTAAATATTTTATGTTTTTTTTATATATTACACAATAGATACTACCTATGCTTCCTTCGTAAAAGCTTCAAAAGTAATTAAATATCTAATACAGGATGGTATACCACGTTATAACAAATTGGGCCGAGATTATTAAGTGGGATGAATAATTCTCTTAATAAAGACTGTCACAAGTCTAAGATAATTATTTGTAGCATAACAGGGTCACTGTATATGCACATGGCTGCATATAAAATAATATTGGATGGAATTAGATATATTTAAAGCCATTCCTAAATGATATTTAATATCTGTTTGAAGCAAAATTATATTCATTTATTGTATTGATAGGATGTTACTATATACACATCAAAAGCATTTTAAATAATTATTAGTCAAAATATAGGTAGGATAGAAAACGCCTTTATATGGGTTAAACTGGTATAAGTTTATGTAAGATTGAGATGTATAAATAGGTACAAGGTAGAATAAGGAGATTTAAGACTGCATGGTAATTTATTCAGTGAGGAAATACAGAACAGAGTAGGTGTACTACTCACAGCCATTTGTGGTACTATTGCCCGAAGACAATTAAGACCTACTATTAACAAGCAAGGAAAGAAAGAAAGAAAGAAAAAAAAAAAAAAAGACTGTTTCATATATGCCTGTTCTATTCAAAATCACAACCTGTTTGTGCAAAAGCAATATGGACACTGGTCACAACTGCGGCATTGGATAAACGCAAAGGAAACAGAACTGCTAAAGACTGTATAAAGACTATTACTATTACTGAGGGTCGTCACAAGTACTGAATGTTCAAGACACAGCACTCGACGTACACAGCCCTCTGCCTCAAACAGCGAAATGGCAAGCAAAGGAGCAGCTGCTACGAAGAATTCTACTTCTAGTAATGGTGCAAATGTTGCAAACGCAAGGCCATAATGCAAACGCAAGGCATCTCCAATTGCAAGCAAACCACGCAGATGACAGTCTTATCCCAGTAAATTGCTACATACAAGAACAGCAAAAATGTCCAAACGTACTGATCCAGATACAGAAAAAAAGGTCTACAATTGGGCTATGGTATTCCAAATGTCTGTAGAAATTAGTTTTCCTCATGAATACTGAATAAAAACCTCAGTTTTGTCTGCTTTAGTTAAAAAGTAGAATAAGGTTAGGTAAGCTAAGAATTTTTAGAGATTTTTAAAATCATAATGGTTATTATTATTACACTTATGGTATATATTATGGTTACAACGAAAGTTATGTTTGAAGGAATATTTTGAAATGTATTTGGAAGCAATTACGCTAGTTTAATGTGTGGCCAATCAAAAGAATTTCTCATGGCCACAAGGGGGCGACTGTTGCCTTATAGGTAATTGTCTGCACTTAGTATAATATTAGGGCAATGGATATTGTCTGAATCAAAATATAATTCATTATAAATAGGCGATGTTACCATAGTGGACAGTATACTGGATATATATAGTAAGGAATAGATATGAAATAAGTTTGAATGTATGAGGTAATGTTTAGCTGATTTAAGAGATTAGGTTTGTGTATGTGTTTATATAGATATACTGTATATTTGTGTTTTACAGCAAGATGGTAAAAAATAGTGTAGGGAACAGGTTTATTCTGCTCTAGTCATAAATAAGGCCAGAGAGGTTACAGTAAGATCAAGAGTCATTGTAGAGAAAAGGTATTAGGCCATAAATGATAATAGGTATGTGACAGAGCTCTGTTGGTCATTGGAATTCACAGGTGTGCTTACAGTAGATCAGAATCTACTGGTTTGTCTATTGTCCAGTGAAGGTTAAAAGCTAGGGAGTATAAATTAACTACTATGAAAAGAGATCACATCCATTGATAAAACATTGTGTAACCGACCCCAGGAAAACTTGTCAATACAACAGAACTTTGGATGAAAAGACATTCCAGATTTTACAATACTATACTTGCTTAAGGCAGTGTGGACACCACACTTTTATGACACCATGCCTCCGTGAACAGGACACGACAGCCCAGTTCAATGTTTGTTTTATTACACCTTGGAATCTGACAAACCTATAATTACCTATTCCATTGGAAACTATGAGAATATGATAGTTTGAATTGGTAAAATATGAGATAAAAGGACCAGACTTGTAGTTAGGAGTTAGAAGGAAGAGGGAGAGGGAGAAGAAGAAGGAGAAGGAAGGAAGTCAGTCAGGAGGAGAAGTCATGGAGAACATGCAGAAGGAATGATTCTTGGGATGGCAATCTTTAACTTGCAAGTATACATTTTATGTTAGCAATTGAAACTGTTTGTGAAACTTATGTCATGTTGTTTTATGTTATGTAACGAAGGAAGCATATATAATTATAATTAGTATATATATCACTACTGTGTATATCTTATTCTGTACGATTTGATCTGCCTGTAAATAAAGAATCATATAAAAAGAGCGGTAATATTCAAGCTTGAACTCTCTTTAAGGAATCTTAACTTAATAACTTCATAAGTCATATGTATAAGGACTGCATATATGTATCAGCCAATTAGTTTGTAAGCCTGACATAATATATTTGCAGATATATATGATAAATGCATATTAATTGAAATATATCCATATATTAAATACCATATATGATATATTAAATATTAATATTCATAAATATGATTCCATAAAGCAATATGTGGGCCTAGGCTCTTTTAAAATCGAGATTTTGGCCTTGTCTATTTACTTTCAGGAACAATTGGCTTCTCTCCCTGAGGTCCAGACGTTCTTGAAAGGTGTTCTGCACATCCAGCCTCCCTTTGTGCCTCCCACGGCACCTTGGGATCTCAATTTGGTGCTGCAGTTCCTCCAATCGGACTGGTTTGAAACGTTACAGGAGGTGGACGTAAAGTACCTTACGTGGAAGACCGTCGCACTGTGGGCCTTGGCTTCAGCAAGACGTGTGTCGGAGCTAGGGGCGTTGTCTCACAAGGGTCCCTACTTAACTTTCCATGAGGAGAGAGCTGAACTCAGAATTCGTCAGCAATTTCTTTCTAAGGTGGTGTCTGCGTTTCACATCAACCAACTTATTGTGGTTCCGACTGTTAGGGACACCACTGCTACTTCAAAGTCTTTGGATGTTGTGAGGCCTTTGAAGGTGTATGTAAAGATAACAGCTTGTCACAGGAAATCCGACTCGCTGTTTGTTCTCAATGATCCCAATAAAATTGAGTGTCCTGCTTCAAAGCAGTCTATAGCACACTGGATCAGGCTCACTATTCAGCATGCTTATTCCACGGCAGGATTGCCGGTTCCAAAATCTGTACAGGCCCACTCTACTAGGTTGGTGGGTTCTTCTTGGGCGGCTGCCCGGGGTGTCTCAGCTTTACAGCTTTGCCGAGCAGCTGCTTGGTCAGGTTCGAATACCTTGGCCTCTGAGGACCTTCAGTTTGGTCAGTCAGTTCTGCAGGAACCTCAGCACTCTCCCACCCGGTTTGGGAGCTTTAGTACTTCCCCATGGTACTAACTGGATTCCCGGTATCCCCAAGGACGTAAGAGAAAATAGGATTTCTCTTATGTCCTAGAGGATGCTGGGGACTCCGTAAGGACCATGGGGTATAGACGGGCTCCGCAGGAGACATGGGCACTCTAAGACTTTAGATGGGTGTGAACTGGCTCCTCCCTCTATGCCCCTCCTCCAGACCTCAGTTAGATCCTGTGCCCAGAGGAGACTGGATGCACTGCAGGGGAGCTCTACTGAGTTTCTCTGAAAAGACTTTTGTTAGGTTTTTTATTTTCAGGGAGCACTGCTGGCAACAGGCTCCCTGCCACGTGGGACTGAGGGGAGAGAAGCAGACCCACTTTCCTGGACTGATGGGCTCTGCTTCTTAGGCTACTGGACACCATTAGCTCCAGAGGGTCGGAACACAGGTGTCGTCCTCGCTGTTCGTCCCGAAGCCGCGCCGCCGTCCTCCTCACAGAGCCGGAAGATAGAAGCCGGGTAAGTATATGAAGTAAGAAGACGTCAAAGGTGGCAGAAGACTTCAGTTCTTCAGAGAGGTACCGCCCAGCTGTCACGCTACGCGCCATTGCTCCCACACACACACAAGGCACAGCAAGGGTGCAGGGCGCAGGGGGGTGGGCGCCCTGGGCAGCAAGAATTACCTCACATAAAACTGGCACCATTATTAGATACTGCGGAGGCAGTATATTATAAAAACCCCGCCAGTATAAAAAAATGAGCGGGACCGAAGCCCGCCGTCGAGGGGGCGGGGCTTGATCCTCCAGCACTAACCAGCGCCTTATTCTCCACAGCATGCTGCAGAGAAGCTGCTCCCGGACTCTCCCCTGCTGAACAAGTAACAGGGGACAAAAAACGAGGGGGGGGGCACATTTATTTGGTGCAAATTATATATATATAAAAAGCGCTGTACAGGCTGAGACTTTGTTTTCAGTATCTAGGGGCGCTGGGTGTGTGCTGACACTCTCTCTCTCTGTCTCTCCAAAGGGCCTTATTGGGGGGCTGTCCCTATATTCATATATCCCAGTGTGTGTGGGGGTGTCAGTACTTGTGTGTCGACATGTCTGAAGCGGAAGGCTCGTCGAGGGAGGATGCAGAGCAGATGGTGGTGGTGTCTCCGTCGACACAGCCGACACCTGATTGGTTGGATATGTGGAATGTTTTAAATGCTAATGTGACCTTATTACATAAGAGATTGGACAAAGCAGAGTCCAAGGAAAAAGCAGGGAGTCAATCCATGGTTTTGGCTGTGCCAAATTGCAGACACTGATACTGACACGGATTCCGACTCCAGTGTCGACTATGATGATGCAAGGTTACACCCAAGGGTGGCCAAGAGTTTTCAATATATGATTATTGCAATAAAAGATGTTTTGCATATCACGGAGGACCCCGCTGTCCCTGACACGAGGGTCTGCATGTTTAAGGAAAAGAAACCTGAGGTAACGTTTCCCCCATCTCATGAGCTGAACACTTTATTTGAAAAGGCTTGGGAAACTCCAGACAAGAGACTGCAGGTTCCCAAGAGAATTATTATGGTGTATCCTTTCCCCTCAAAGGATAGGTTACGGTGGGAATCCTCGCCCATGGTGGACAAGGCCTTAACGCGCTTGTCCAAAAAAGTTGCACTACCGTCCCCGGACACGGCAGCCCTCAAGGATCCTGCGGATCGCAGGCAGGAAACTACCTTAAAATCAATTTATACGCATACGGGTGCCCTGCTCAGACCGGCAGTACTGTCGGCATGGGTGGGTAGCGCAATTGCAGCGTGGACAGATAACTTGTCATCTGACATTGACACCCTAGATAAAGATAGTATTTTGTTGACCTTGGGTCACATTAAGGACGCAGCGTTGTATATGAGAGAGGCTGCAAGAGATATTGGGCTGTTAGGTTCAAGAGCCAATGCCATGGCAGTTTCTGCTAGAAGGTCCCTGTGGACCCGTCAATGGACAGGTGATGCTGATTCAAAGAGACATATGGAGGCTTTACCTTACAAAGGTGAAGTTTTATTTGGGGAGGGCCTCGCGGACCTGGTTTCCACAGCTACCGCGGGTAAGTCTTCTTTTTTGCCTTATGTTCCCCCACAGCAAAAGAAAACACCTCAATACCAGATGCACTCCTTTCGGTCGCATAAGGTCAGGAAGGGTCGGGGCTCTTCCTTCCTCGCCAGAGGTAGAGGGAAAAGAACACCAGCTACGGCTAGTTCCCAGGAACAGAAGTCCTCCCCGGCCTCTACAAAATCAACCGCATGACGCTGGGGCTCCGCTGAGGGAGTCCGCACCGGTGGGGGCACGTCTTCGGCTCTTCAGTCAAGTCTGGGTTCAGTCGGATTTGGATCTTTGGGTGGTCGAAATTGTATCCCAAGGCTACAAACTGGAGTTCGAAGAGGTGCCTCCACGCCGATTTTTCAAATCGGCCTTGCCAGCTTCTCCCCCAGAGAGGAAAATAGTTTCAGCTGCCATACAAAAGCTGTGTCAACAGCAGGTGATTATAAAGGTTCCCCTAGTGCAACAGGGAAAAGGGTTTTATTCAACCCTATTTGTGGTCCCGAAGCCGGATGGCTTGGTCAGACCAATTCTGAATCTAAAATCCCTGAACCTATATTTGAAAAGGTTCAAATTCAAGATGGAATCTCTCCGGGCAGTGATCTCCAGCCTGGAAGGGGGGGATTTTATGGTGTCACTAGACATAAAGGATGCATACCTTCATGTCCCCATATATCCGCCTCATCAAGCGTACCTGAGATTCGCTGTACAGGATTGTCATTACCAGTTTCAGACGTTGCCGTTTGGGCTTTCCACGGCCCCGAGAATTTTCACCAAGGTAATGGCGGAAATGATGGTGCTCATGCGAAAGCAAGGAGTCACAATTATCCCATACTTGGACGATCTCCTGATAAAGGCAAGATCAAGAGCTCAGTTACTGAAAAGCGTGTATCTCTCCCTGAGAGTACTACAACAACACGGCTGGATTCTAAATCTGCCAAAGTCGCAGTTGGTCCCGACGACTCGGCCGGCATTTTTGGGCATGGTTCTGGACACGTTAAAAAAAGAGGGTTTTTTCTCCCAATGGAAAAAGCCCAGGAACTCCAGAACATGGTCAAGGACCTGCTAAAACCAAAAAGAGTGTCAGTTCATCAATGCACTCGAGTATTCGGAAAGATGGTGGCGGCGGCCTACGAGGCCATTCCGTTCGGCAGGTTCCATGCGAGAACTTTTCAGTGGGCGTTCGGCAGGTTCCATGCGAGAACTTTTCAGTGGGACCTTCTGGACAAGTGGTCAGGGTCCCATCTACAATGCATCGGAGGATAAGCCTGTCCCCCAGGGCCAGGGTATCTCTCCTGTGGTGGCTTCAGAGTGCTCACCTTCTAGAGGGTCGCAGGTTCGGCATTCAAGATTGGGTTCTTGTGACCACGAACGCGAGCCTCCGAGGATGGGGAGCAGTCACGCAAGGGAGACATTTTCAGGGAATATGGTCAAGCCAGGAGGCTTGTCTACACATCAATGTGCTGGAATTAAGGGCCATATACAACGGCCTACAACAAGCGGAGAGTCTTCTTCGCAACCTACTCGTTCTGATTCAGTCAGACAACGTCACAGCAGTGGCGCATGTAAACCGCCAAGGCGGGACAAGGAGCAGAGCAGCAATGGCAGAAGCCGCCAGGATTCTTCGCTGGGCGGAAAATCATGTAAGCGCTCTATCAGCAGTCTTCATTCCGGGAGTAGACAACTGGGAAGCAGACTTCCTCAGCAGGCACGATCTCCATCCAGGAGATGGGGGACTTCATCAAGAAGTCTTTGCAGAGGTAACAAGTCGTTGGGGACTTCCTCAAATAGACATGATGGCGTCATGCCTCAACAAAAAGCTTCGGACGTATTGTTCCAGATCGAGGGACCCTCAGGCAGTGGCAGTGGACACCCTAGTGACACCGTGGGTGTTTCAGTTGGTCTATGTGTTTCCTCCACTGCCACTCATCTCAAAAATATTGAGAACCATAAGACGAACAAGAGTGCAGACAATACTCCTTGTTCCAGATTGGCCTCGAAGGGCCTGGTATTCAGATCTTCAGGAAATGCTCACAGAAGATCCGTGGCCTCTTCCTCCCAGGGAGGACCTGTTATAACAGGGGCCCTGTGTGTTTCAAGACTTACCGCGGTTACGTTTGACGGCTTGGCAGTTGAACACCAAATCTTAGCTAGGAAAGGTATTCTGGGGGAAGTCATCCCTACTCTAATCAGAGCTAGGAAGGAGGTAACGGCGAAGCATTATCACCGTATCTGGAGGAAATATGTATCTTGGTGTGAAGCCAAGAATGCTCCTACGGAAGATTTTCAGCTGGGTCGTTTTCTCCACTTTCTACAGTCAGGAGTGGATATGGGCCTTAAGTTAGGCTCCATTAAGGTGCAGATTTCGGCCTTATCTATATTCTTTCAGAAGGAATTGGCTTCTCTACCAGAAGTCCAGACATTTGTAAAGGGAGTACTGCACATCCAACCTCCTTTTGTGCCCGCAGTGGCACCGTGGGACCGTAACGTTGTATTACAGTTCCTTATTCACACTGGTTTGAACCTCTTCAAACGGTTGAATTAAAATTTCTCACTTGGAAAGTGGTCATGTTGTTGGCCTTGGCATCTGCGAGGAGGGTGTCTGAATTGGTGGCTTTGTCTCACAAGAGCCCCTATCTGATTTTCCATGAGGATTGAGCAGAGTTGAGGACTCGTCCTCAATTTCTACCTAAGGTGGTGTCGTCGTTCCATATGAACCAACCTATTGTGGTGCCTGTGGCTACGGGTGACTTGGAGGATTCCAAGTCCCTTGATGTAGTCAGGGCCTTAAAAATTTATGTAGACAGGACGGCTCGGGTTAGGAAAACAGAGGCATTGTTTGTCCTGTATGCAGCCACCAAAGTTGGCGCTCCTGCTTCTAAGCAGACTATTGCTCGCTGGATCTGTAACACGATTCAGCAGGCTCATTCTACGGCTGGATTGCCGTTACCAAATTCTGTAAAGGCCCATTCCACTAGGAAGGTGGGCTCTTCTTGGCGGCTGCCCGTGGCGTCTTGGCATTACAGCTTTGCCGAGCAGCTACTTGGTCGGGTTCAAACACTTTTGCAAAATTCTACAAGTTTGATACCCTGGCTGATGAGGACCTCATGTTTGCTCAGTCGGTGCTGCAGAGTCGTCCGGACTCTCCCGCCCGGTCTTGTGCTTTGGTATAAACCCCATGGTCCTTACGGAGTCCCCGGCATCCTCTAGGACGTAAGAGAAAATAGGATTTTAAACCTACCGGTAAATCTTTTTCTCCAAGTCCGTAGAGGATGCTGGGCGCCCGTCCCAGTGCGGACTATTTCTGCAAGGCTTGTATATAGTTGTTGCTTACATAAGGGTTATGATGCTGTTAACTGGTTTGGTTTATTCCAGGTTGTACGGTGTGTATGGTGTGGGCTGGTATGTATCTCGCCCTTAGATTAACAAAAATCCTTTCCTCGTACTGTCCGTCTCCTCTGGGCACAATTCTCTAACTGAGGTCTGGAGGAGGAGCATAGAGGGAGGAGCCAGTTCACACCCATCTAAAGTCTTAGAGTGCCCATGTCTCCTGCGGAGCCTGTCTATACCCCATGGTCCTTACGGAGTTCCCAGCATCCTCTACGGACTAGGAGAAAAAGATTTACCGGTAGGTTTAAAATCTTATTTTTAATTACCTACCGGTAAATCCTTTTCTCGTAGTCCGTAGGGGATACTGGGCACCCGCCCGGTGCTTCGTTTTTCCTGCACTGTTACTTAGTTAAGTATTCTGGTTGGTTCAGCTGTTGCTGTTCCTGGTTTCAAGTATGGTTAGCATGGCTTTCCTCTTGTTCTGTGTGTGCTGGTTCGTAATCTCACCACTTTTCTTATCTACCCTTCTCTCAAAGTATCCATTTCCTCGGGCACAGTTTCCTAGACTCAGTCTGGTAGGAGGGTCATAGAGGTAGGAGCCAGCGCACACTATCAAATTCTTAAAGTGCCCAAGGCTCCTAATGGACCTGTCTATACCCCATGGTACTAAATGTATTCCCAGTATCCCCTACGGACTACAAGAAAAGGATTTACCGGTACAGGTACAGTAATTAAAATCCTATTTTTTATTATTTTTAAAATCACTGCATCCTTTCAACTGTGTATTACTTAAGACAAAAACTTCCTTCTGTACTCCCATAAAACTACCTGCTCATTGAATAGAACTTTTTTCTAATCCTTTACAGTTATGGACTTCTGTATTAATTAAAAAGTGAACGGATCTTCTTTCAACTCTTAAAAAAAAAGAGAAATATATTGTTTATTTGACAAGGCAATTCATATCAAGGTACATTCTTTGGTATCCAGACTATAGATCTACACTAAAAAGGTCTACAGTCAGTAGGTCTACCACTAATGGTAGACATGCATTAGGTCGACAGGGTCAGAAGGTCAACATGTAAAAGGTAGACAGTTCAAAAGGCCAACAGGGTCAAAAGGTCGACACACATGTGGAAGACACAAGTTTTTTCTTTTTTTTTTCAACTTTCTCATACTTTACCATCCACGTGGACTACGAATGGGAATAGTAACCTGTGCTGAGCGCAGCGAGGCACCTTACCCGAAGCATGGCGAGTGATGCGGTACACTAATGGGGCTTGTTTGTGGCAGAAAAGTGACAAAACACCCCCAAAAAAATGGTGCCTCTCTTTTTTGTGTCGACTATTTACCTATCGACCTTTTGATCCTGTTGATCATGTCGAGCTGTCCTACTGTCTACCTATTCTGTGTTGATCTTTTGACTCTGTCGACCTAATGCATGTCTACCATTAGTGATAGACCTATTGACTGTAGACCTTTTTAGATTAGATCTAACAATCCACACTCACGTTCTTTGAGGAAATAGCCATATGCCAATGTGAGAGGTGCGGCTGCGGTACGTGTGGTGCCTGCTGCCGTGCAGGTGTAGACTCTGTACTCACCAGGCGCCGCTCTCTCTCACCTTCAGGTACCGGAACCTCCAACGGACCTGGAAATCTTCAGTCGGATCCGGACACGGCGATTCCCTCTCGGAGCTGACCGACGAGCGAGCTGAGGAGAGAAAGGTTTACCTTAAGGGGGGTATCGACCCTTCTTCCACTGGAACAGGGGATACCCCAGGGGTGACCGCGACCTTCACCGGTTGGGTGAAAGGTCATCACTGGCACAAAGCCTCAGCCACCCAGCTTTCACACACTCGCGCTCTCGCACGTAGTGTGATGAAAGGGATTCTCACGTCCGTGAGCAATCCTGACTCCGGCGCTCGGGGACAGACAAGGGACAAACGTACACGGATGCTACTCACCGTCACAAGTCTTGCACTCCGATCTTCTCCACTTACAGGTCCCTGTAAGGAGGCAAAGAGAAACAGCCGTGCAGGGCCTAACTCTAACCTAGTGTGCGTCCGCTACACTAGCTACATAAACAGAGCCCTCAAACTAGCTCGTGTGGGTGGTGCAACACAACTATGCACAACTTAAACAACACATACACTTTGCCCTGCACGGTAACAACATACATCACACTATCGGAATACAAGACCACACGGTGTTGTCCCTTTAAATCCCTACCTGCCGCTGGAAGGGGGTGGACGCCGCACGGCCTACCCACCTAAATACCTCAGGGTGGCCTGGGCCTAGCACCCAGGGCCACCGGTACTCACCTCGGGGAAACACTGATTCGCTGGGCCTAGCGCCCCCTAACTGCACACAGGCCGGAGGCCTGACTTCGCCCACGGGCCTAGCGCCCTCTAATGCCCCACAGGCCTAGTGCCTGATATGCCCCCGGGCCTAGTGCCCGCCTAACTGGTGCCAACGGGAGAGGGTGGCTTGGGCCTAATGCCCAAACCACCTAATCAGAAAATGGCCCCCACTCTCCTACCTGTACCACAGGCCTAGTGCCTGACTTGTGCCCTCGGGCCTAATGCCCGTCCCTGGTGGTCGAGGGAGGAAGAGGGGAGGGGGTGAAGGTTGCCTCACCGAGGCCTCACCTGATCCACGGGGTCTCCGGCACTCTCTTCTGCCGCTGACCCGTCCTGGCCAGCGGCGCCGCCGTCTCTCCTCCGCGTCCAGCCGCCGCTGGACATCTTCCTCCTGCAGGCCGACGTCTTCCGGCCTCTTCAGCGGCCACCGGAGCTCTTCTCCCCACGGCCGCCGTCTTCTTCGTCCACGCCGTCTTGGCTCCCCGTCTGGCTCTTCTTCTCTCCTCCGCGCGGCGTCTTCTTTCCTCTTCGCGCTCTTCCGCGCGCGCGGTCTCCCTTCTCGTCGGTCCCGCCCGGCGCCGGGGGCGGGGCCTATGACGCGGCGAGCGCTGATTGGCTCGCCGCGTCTCTCCCTGATTGGCCGCCACTCCGGGAGCCGCGATTGGCTCCCGGAGGGCGCCAACATTCAAACCCCTCTGCAGCCTCTGGTCCGGTGCAGGGTAAAGGGTAATCCCTGCACCGGACACCCGCCGCCGCCACGCACCCAGCGCTGCCGATGTGCCCGTAGGGCACATCTCTTCATTTCCCCCCCCCTTTCTCCTTTGTAGTCCCTACAAAGGTCTCCACGACGTCCATTGTCCGCGGGTCAGGGAATTCCAAGGTCCTTCCGGCGAAGGTGCATTCGGGGGCCCAGCCTGGACCAGCTGTGACACCACATCCTTCCTCCTCCAGCTCCGGGTTCCTCTTGCGTCCTGACCTCCATCGGCGGATCCTCTGGGGGAGTGGCATCTCCTCACGGTCACTCGACGTTGGCCAAGGGGAATCTTCCTCCACGGGGACAACAGTCACCCACTCTCGACCTCCTATATCGTCTGTGGCTTCGTCCCTGTCTTCCGGGTGTGGTATCGACCACCACCCAACAGCGGAATCCTCCGGGGCATCTGTTCCCCCCCGGGCAACAGCCACCATATGTCGCATTTCCTCGTGGGGCATCTCCAAAGGTCCTGTGTCTTCCTCTGGAACGGGTCCTCCCACGGCATCACAGTCCTGTCCCCGTACGTCGGTCCATTTCGGCACTCCCGGCAGGTACTCTTGCTCCAGGACTATCTCCTCCTCTTCACGGAGGGCATTCAACTGGGAGCATGACTCCACTCGATCCTGCCAGTCACTCTCGTCGGCGCTTCCGATGCCAGAGTCGTCCTCCATCTGTTCTGGGAGGGATTCGTCGGCGGACAGCTCACCGTAGTCTGAGTCCTCCTCCGATATCTGGACTGGGGTATTACTTTCCTCCTCAGCGTACTTCTTCGCTTCCGCTGGCACCTCTGCTTCCTCAGCGTACTCCTTCGCTTCCGCTGGCATCGTTACTTCCTCAGCGTACTCCTTTGCTTCCGCTGGCATCTCTAGGTACCCAGGACACACCTGTTCTGCATGTCCTGGTCGTGGACGGTTCCATCGCGGGGAGATTCCGGACGTCTCCGTCACTGGGTCTTCACGCTTTTCTTCGCAGCGTGGTCTCTTCACCTCCCAGTCGTCCACCTCCGCCTCATGCGGGAAAGGATTCTGCCTTACTGGGGTCACTTTCCTGGGACAGAGTAGGTCCGCGGCATCTTCCCAGGGGCACTCACTGGCCGCATGTCCTGGTCGCCGACACTTCCAACAAGGGAGGGCCACTGCCACCTTCTCCAAGACGGGTTCCTGGTCCACCTCCTTCACTGGGGAATCTTCACCCGTTGGTTCCGGCTCAGAGGAAATGGGCACCTGCGAACTAACTTCAAGCAAGGCCTTCCGCTCCATTTCCCTGGTTTCCTCCTCCCATCTCTGGGCGCGACCATCCGCAATCATCCGGTCTTCATTCTACGGACAATCGGGAAGCGCATGTCCTCTCGCCTCGCAGAGCGCACACACAGGCTCTGCAGCCACCCGGTCCCAAAGCTGCTGACGAGACTCAGTCATCTGCTTCACCGTGGCCTCGTAGTCCGTCCTGTCTTCCGTCCATGGACATTCCAGGAGCCGATGTCGGGGATCTCCACAGCTTTCACACCGGGAATCAACCTCGTCTTCGCTCAACTCTTCGTCCCAAGGACAACTCTTGTGCTCATGCCCGTAGTTTCCGCAGAGCAAACATCGGGACTCCTTCTTCACTTGGCCCTGCTGACGTCTTCGGTCCGCTTCCTGGACCACCTTCTTTGGGGACGTCTCTCGACAAGTGCACTCGCTGGCAAAGTGCCCTGTTTGCCGACATCTCTTGCAGGGCGTCACAGCGGCTTTCTTGCGCCCCTTCTCCCGGCGCTCTTCTTTTCCACGCTGGACCGACCGCTGCACCATCTTCAGGATGTCTGCCCCAGACACCGTCACCCAGTCGCTCTGGTCCGCACGCGTCCGTGGGTGAGTCTTCTCCGGAGCCGTCCGCAGGGAGGTCTTCTTGGTGGCGTTCCACATCGTGTCCGTAATCCGGTCTCTTTTATCCTGCCGACTACGCCAAGTGTGAGAGGTGCGGCTGCGGTACGTGTGTTGCCTGCTGCCGTGCAGGTGTAGACTCTGTACTCACCAGGCGCCGCTCTCTCTCACCTTCAGGTACCGGAACCTCCAACGGACCTGGAAATCTTCAGTCGGATCCAGACACGGCGATTCCCTCTCGGAGCTGACCGACGAGCGAGCTGAGGAGAGAAAGGTTTACCTTAAGGGGGGTATCGACCCTTCTTCCACTGGAACAGGGGATACCCCAGGGGTGACCGCGACCTTCACCGGTTGGGTGAAAGGTCATCACTGGCACAAAGCCTCAGCCACCCAGCTTTCACACACTCGCGCTCTCGCACGTAGTGTGATGAAAGGGATTCTCACGTCCGTGAGCAATCCTGACTCCGGCGCTCGGGGACAGACAAGGGACAAACGTACACGGATGCTACTCACCGTCACAAGTCTTGCACTCCGATCTTCTCCACTTACAGGTCCCTGTAAGAAGGCAAAGAGAAACAGCCGTGCAGGGCCTAACTCTAACCTAGTGTGTGTCCGCTACACTAGCTACATAAACAGAGCCCTCAAACTAGCTCGTGTGGGTGGTGCAACACAACTATGCACAACTTAAACAACACATACACTTTGCCCTGCACGGTAACAACATACATCACACTATCGGAATACAAGACCACACGGTGTTGTCCCTTTAAATCCCTACCTGCCGCTGGAAGGGGGTGGACGCCGCACGGCCTACCCACCTAAATACCTCAGGGTGGCCTGGGCCTAGCACCCAGGGCCACCGGTACTCACCTCGGGGAAACACTGATTCGCTGGGCCTAGCGCCCCCTAACTGCACACAGGCCGGAGGCCTGACTTTGCCCACGGGCCTAGCGCCCTCTAATGCCCCACAGGCCTAGTGCCTGATATGCCCCCGGGCCTAGTGCCCGCCTAACTGGTGCCAACGGGAGAGGGTGGCTTGGGCCTAATGCCCAAACCACCTAATCAGAAAATGGCCCCCACTCTCCTACCTGTGCCACAGGCCTAGTGCCTGACTTGTGCCCTCGGGCCTAATGCCCGTCCCTGGTGGTCAAGGGTGGAAGAGGGGAGGGGGTGAAGGTTGCCTCACCGAGGCCTCACCTGATCCACGGGGTCTCCGGCACTCTCTTCTGCCGCTGACCCGTCCTGGCCAGCGGCGCCGCCGTCTCTCCTCCGCGTCCAGCCGCCGCTGGACATCTTCCTCCTGCAGGCCGACGTCTTCCGGCCTCTTCAGCGGCCACCGGAGCTCTTCTCCCCACGGCCGCCGTCTTCTTCGTCCACGCCGTCTTGGCTCCCCGTCCGGCTCTTCTTCTCTCCTCCGCGCGGCGTCTTCTTTCCTCTTCGCGCTCTTCCGAGCGCGCGGTCTCCCTTCTCGGTCCCGCCCGGCGTCTGACGTCAGACGCCGGGGGCGGGGCCTATGACGCGGCGAGCGCTGATTGGCTCGCCGCGTCTCTCCCTGATTGGCCGCCGCTCCGGGAGCCGCGATTGGCTCCCGGAGGGCGCCAACATTCAAACCCCTCTGCAGCCTCTGGTCCGGTGCAGGGTAAAGGGTAATCCCTGCACCGGACACCCGCCGCCGCCACGCACCCAGCGCTGCCGATGTGCCCGTAGGGCACATCTCTACACCAACACTCTGTGTGGCTATTTCCAGGACTGGAAGCCTATGTGAATATACTGTATGCATGCTAATAAAATTAAAATGTAATGTCAGAGTTTCGTGTTGTAGCACTTCAGTCATTGTATGTGTTGATGCATTATAACATATTTTACTTGTAACTGACGGCGAGGTACTTGATTTTAAAAATATAAAAAACTAGGCCATGTCCCAGAAGACTTATGATAGCACTTTCCCCATCTAGCCACTCACCGCCACTGCGTCAACAATTGGGATGGTCACACGGTTAAACACCTACATCAGATCTTTTGCACATTGTTAAAAATTTCCAAGTTGCAACCAAGACTGTATTTCACCACTTGCTGTCTCCATTTTACATCACTTTACCTTCGAAAGAGGACAAACTGACACTGGCCTGAATCGATCTTGGTTTGGAAGATAATATTTCTTGCTGCTCTCCATGTTTGCAAATACTTTTTGTTTAATATGAGTTGCAACTCCTTTGGGAAAATTGACTAATTGGCAGTTTTGTTGTTAATTTAAAAGAGACGGGCATCAACAGCAGTGTCAAAGTGAGAGTATTTGTCAAGCATCAAAGCATTGTTTATTACTGTCATTGTAAATTCACTGTCGATGTCCATCGTTTTTACGTCGCTATCCCATCTCGATCTCACTAACATACCAACAAGGTTACAAGCATTCCGCCAGACCAAAAGGATCTGTGCAGGTTTTAATTTAAAAAAAATGGAAAAAAAGCTAACTAGAGTGCCACCAAACTGATAACTGGCCATAGGCTGGTATTGAAAAATAGGGGGAAAGGGAGTACAAAGACAAGTACACAAAGGATTGGGGCAAACATTGAACATTGGGGAGGGGGGGGGTGGAATCAGTGGTGAGCGCGGTAGAGAGAGATGCTGCTTACACTGAATTTTGCTAGAAATATGCAGAGGAAGCTCTGGGGAGGAGAGTAGAAGTAATAGAGAAGTTTAGAAAATGGATGCACAGTAATAAAGGGCATACTGTGCCATGTATTACTTCTCTAAGGCTACAGGCCCTGGTCACTGCTCGAGACCCCTACTGCTGAGACCTTCACCTCTCTCTATATTGCCAGGACTTGTAATGGAGTGGTGCCAGGACCCCGCAGGCTGTGAATCCCACCGATCTCCCCTCTCGCTGGCTAGTTCCTTGCCTGCCTCCTGGTTGACTCTCAGCTTTCGCTCTCTCCCTCGCTGACCAGGTGCTGCTGCTCATCTGATATTGCTGCCCTGCTGCTGCTGTAGACTGCCAGCTTGGTGTGTGGTTGGCCAGGAAATGTTACTCTGCTCACCTCTGGAGCTATGCTGGGACTGCTGTAGAGGCACCTTATGCCCGATTTAACCTTTCCAAGGTTGCTCTTCACAGGGTGAGTGCATTGTCCTGACCTTTGTGGTGTCCTCCTTTTCCACCACTCTACATTACTGGCTGCTCCCAGGGCAGTCTTAACAGCAGTGTAGGCCCCAGGGCACAGCAATGCAATGGGCCCCCTATCCATCCTCCAGCAGTAGGGGTGGGGGGTGCTATCAGCGGCAGCTTTTGATGTCCCGTGGGCGGTAGGGGGTGTTCTATCTTCCGCTCAGCATGTAGGACCTGGAGCAGTAATTTCTGCTAATTACTCCTTTACTGCACAGATGGGGATAAACTGTAGAAGGGGGCATTGGGCTGAATGAAGAAGCCCTGGTACATGACTTCCAGGGTGGTATGGTGTGTTTAATATGTAGGGGAGGGTTGGATAGTAGAGTGGGATTAATATTCATAATTTTCCGGTGGGGGGACAGCTTAGTTGACTGCAGATATCTCAAGTTCCTGAAAATATATTTCTAAGCTTTGAAAGGGATACAAAACTAGAGAGTCCCACTTTTCAGGAGGTTCTGGTGACTTGGGGATCAGAGTTCAGGAGCCAGAGCAATTCACCAACGAAAATATAAAACTGCATACCAGACGGGATGCGGTCAAGTTCCCGCCAGACGGAATCCCGACCGGCACAATCCCGACATATTCTCCCTCTGTGGGTGTCCACGACACCCATAGAGGGAGAATAAATTAGTGTGCTGAGCGTAGCGAGGCACCGTGCCCGCAGCGTGGCGAGCGCAGCGAGCCCGCAAGGGGCTTCGTTGCGTTGGCCCCCCTGTCGGGATTGTGCCGGTCGGGATTCCGGACTGATCCTTACCAGACGTGTGGAGCTGGAGCAGGGACCAGCTGCTTGAAGGCTGATATCTCTGGTTCTGGGCATAGTAGAGACAAGCTGCCAGTGTCCACTGAAAGTGGGGGAGCCCCAGCTTTTGGATTATACCCTCCGAAAACTCTAAGTCAGACAAAACCCGAGATATCTGGCTGGGAAGAGCAATTAACAGGCTAGGATGGGGACCACTGCTTTCAAGTCGGATATCTCCGGTTCCCCAGGGCCGATTTTCAAAAATTTTCAAAAATCTGGTACCCCTGGAAAGAGGGGAGCCTCAGCTATCAGCCTAAGGCCCTTATACCTTATACTCCTAGGGCCCTTGGGCAAGAGCCCACTGAGCCCATACGAAAAGACTGCCCTGGCTGCTCCTCCCTGGTACTATGCTTGCACTCACCTCAGGGACTTTTTTTTAAGTGCCTGTTTCTGCCATCTGAAAAATCTGCCCATCTTATGTGCTTTTTCTGCCCCATTTGCCAATCTTAGTGAGCTTCAACTCAAGCATCCTCCATTATTTTAACTTGTTGTCTTGCCCTGTGGGGCCCCTTTTTAGTGGCCATGCCCCCTTTTCTGATGCGCGCACAGTACACCCTGCACTGAACAGTAAATCCTTTAAAATTTTTCATACACCCTCCTACTCCCCCCCCACCACCACTTCAAAATACCCACATCAACCACTGAACAATAGTAAATTAAAAATGAATCTGTTAGTAACACTTTGTATGTGTTTATTTTAAGTGTGTAATGATTGCAGTACTTTTACCATTTACAGATACAAATCCAAAACCTTCAAATGTTTACTGTAATGATTACATTATGTGTTTTGTTGATTTTTTTAATTACGGACAGGTACTGACAGCAACCAGTCATTATCTTTTTGTTTCTCTTGCATCCTGAGCTACTCCTAGAGAACGCACTAGATGGAAGAGATTTGTAATGTAGTTTTAACGGATGGTTGTTTTTTTAATGAGACCAGCTTTAACAATCCAGTGCACAAAACAATGTATAATTAAAGGTGTTTATTGATCCCTGATAACCTAATTATTACTGTTAATCTAAATTACAAAAATAACATTCTGTGACCAGTCTGTGAGCAATATAACCAATACAGGTTAATGAATTCATGTACTGTATTGTACACTTACAGTGGACAGTGAGGAAAGAGTATAAGTGTTGATGCCTGAATTATCTGAGTTAGATTGAAATTTATTATGTATTATTTTACTGGTGGACTTTCAGCATTTCAATTTGATTATATTGTATTCAATGCAATCATATGGTACTCTATTATTATGGATGACCTTATCAATTTGACATTCAATCACAGTCTCTGCAGTTAACAATTTGAAGAAAGGTTCAGGACTTACTGTAGGGCCTGGTACAGGTTTGTAAGCAAAGCAAAAAAGCACGCAACTGGGCATAGCCATGTTGCACTGTAGGTGGAGCAGATGTAACGTGCGCAGAGAAATTAGATATGGGTGTGAGAAGTTCGATAGACTTCTTGGAAAGCAGCCACTAACCCCTATTGCACACTGTAACTGAAGCCGCTGCGGCCGCTGTAATAAATCCGTTACCTTCGTACTCTATCCCCAGTTAGCGTACACAGTCCCGTACTGTGCATGCACTTTGCGTGCACACGCCGGAATAGCTGTGCAGCTTACACTCAGTGCATACACACAGACCGACGCGCTGAGAGCACGAGGCAGCTCTAGGTGTGGCAATTACACTATACAAACGCTCAACAGAAACTGAATGCGACACCAGTATTTGATTGTATGTTGTGGTCCAAAGCAGCAACAAGTAATAATATATTTGTAAAAGGGGATTACAATAAGTTAAAATATAAATGGTACAACACAATACAATTCAATCACAGAGAGAGAGTCACACCCAATGATACATACGTTTGTTCGCCTGCGCAACCCGGATCCGGTCCTCTAGTCGATCTGGCAAGATGACCTTAGAGCAAGAGAGAGAGAGTGACCGGCCCAGGTGCAAGGTTTATATATCCTTGCCCAAAATACAATACAATGGGGTTGTATGCTCTCCACCGATTGGTTGGAGGGATGGTCGTTTACAGTACAGGAGAGGTCATTGGTCGGTTTGAAGAGATGGGCGATGCCTTGATCCAGGGGTGTGTACAGCTGGTCAGCTCTGGATTCCCACCGCATACCAAGTACATAATAAACACAAATATACCTTTAATCTGCCTTTGCGAATAACTATTCGCAACGACATGCGATCTTCTATAAACCAACACCGGATTATTACTCATAATTATCCGAACACGTAGATACCATGCATGATGCTCTGATCAGTTACTGTCCCCTCGCATACTGTAAAGGTGAATAATTCCCTTGTTGTGCCTTGTAAATAAGTAAAAGTTGCATGAGGGGAAAGGGGAGACTATGTGTAATGTGTGTACTAAGTTTGGGAAATATGTAACGTGTGACAGATATTTCCATGTTCATTAGGTTACTTTGTTATGTTATCTCCAAGCAACATGATCCTACACATGAAATGACCAACCATTCTCAAGATACACACAAATATATATATATATATATATATATATATATAATTCCAAGAGTTTTGACTATAAATGTTATACCTCTGATCTATAAATGTAAGTTGTCAGCTGTTAGTGATTTGTATCAGCAAGGCTTGTGTTCTTTGTATAGTATATTTGTCTCCTATTGTCCTGGTTTCTATTAAACAATGACAGTCTGGTTTTGGTTGTCTTTAGTATACACTCTGAAACAATAAGGATAACTAGAGATATTTACTTTCCTCACAGATCAGGGTGCCTGTTTCATGATCACAAACCTTTGCGTAAACAAGACATGTCTTGATATATTCAAGACATTGTTTTAGAAGAATGTGTATGTGTGGTTTGATTAGCTTGTGTGTGAACAGTAACTTGCCTTTGAAGATTACACAGTCTGTACAAATTCTGTACTATAAGGATAGAATATGGAACATGGCTTTGGGGGCCTTTCTATGCGATTGCGCATGTCACCGTATTTACCCATACCCCACGCTAATACGCAGGGCTTCACGAGCCAATGTGTGCAGCGTCCGGGTTTGCGCACGCACGGCTAATACGCAACCGCACAGAAGCCACTCTGAATGGTGTCTGTATGTGTAGTACGGGTTTGTAATATTTTCCGACTTTGACAGTCCACCCTTTGGCAGTCAATAACTGCCATAATTAATATGCAGAAAATATTTACATAATAATACATAGATACAGTGTTAGAGTATGCACCTTGAAGTGAGAAAAAAAGTCATAGGTGAGTAAATGTGTGGCCTATTGTGATAGGAAAAAGCGTGTATGTATGAGTAAATGCTTGTGGGGAATGTATCATCGTGCAGTGTAAGCTTCTAGGTTTTGCAAAGTATTCATTATATTCCTTCTCATCCCGTATTAAGGGTCTGTACATGGTCCAACAAACTCCACCGAGCTATATGATAAATGGGGAGCACATTTATCTGATGATACATCGTGGGGATCCATATGTGTGAGCAATTATGTGTCCCTATTATCTAATGACTATGTGTGTTTCACTATCCTAGCCCTACAGAGATGAACAGAAGATATGTAACGGTACATACAACAATAAAATGACATTTTTGGTGATTGATGAATTGGGTTCCGGTTTGTGGATTTCCTTTTTCTGATGCTAGCCTTGGTGAAAGTGATACGCTGATCCTGGGGTCCTACCAACCCGTACTCTCCATCAGAACTCACTCCAGATCCTTGCTCCACCTCTCTGGGACCCTCACAAAAACAAGTTGTCCATATTAAAACCAAAGTCACTAACAGAACCCGAAACGCAGTCTCTTGTAACCGATCCATTTCGTTTGGGGAAAGGAGGAAAATAAGAAGGAGAAAAGAAAGAAAAAATGCAGGGGGAGGTGAAAAAAGAAAATGGTACGACAACCGTTCTAACTCTCGTTACTCTCCGTGCTCAGATGCCTTTCAACAGTCCTGCCTCTCAACTTTCCCGGAACAAGCACTCTAGTGATACGAGGTTCTCTTCCACCTGCTCTTTGTCACGAGTCTTCTCCGGGTCAGCGACCTTCTTGCAATGGGACGAGTGGACCCAAGTCTCTCTCTCGGCAACCTTCAATGCTGTTGTGCTGGTTAACAAAACTTGGTATGGTCCTTCCCCCTGTCTATGAGGCAACCTGAGCATAAGAAATTTCGAATCATCACATAATCCCCAGGTTCAATGTCATGACAATTACTGTTTGGTAGGTCATGAATCACCAGCTTTAGATTTCTTTGTTGATTTCTGAGCTGCTGGCTCATCCTAACCAAATATTGCACAGTCACTTCATTATTACATTTCAAATCATCCTGGGGGTCAATCATTACGTGAGGTTGTCGCCCAAAAAGAACTTCAAAGGGTGATAGGTTAAGTGGTGACCTGGGAGTGGTTCTGATGCTGTACAACACTAGTGGCAATGCCTCTGGCCACAACAATCCAGTTTCAACCATCACTTTGCTAAGCTTGTTCTTAATAGTGCTATTCATTCTCTCCACCTTTGCGCTCGCCTGTGGCCGGTACGGAGTATGTAGCTTGCTATTAATACCCATCAGTATGCACATGACCTGAAAGACTTCACCTGTAAAATGGGTACCCCTATCACTTTCAATTATTCTAGGGATACCATATCTACACACAAATTCCTGCACAATTTTCTTTGCAGTGATCGTAGCAGTATTTGTGGCAGCGGGGAATGCTTCTACCCAATTTGAAAAGACATCTGTACACACTAGGACATATTTCAGATTCCTACAGGGTGGTAACTGTATGAAGTCTATTTGTATTACCTGGAAGGGTCCGTCCGTAGGAGGGATATGGGATAGTTCCGTCGGTATTGTCTTCCCAACATTCTTTCTCATGCAGGTAATACAAGCCATTGCCCTCCTACCTGCATGAGATGAGAACCCTGGTGCACTCCAGTATGCCCTGACCAGTTTGCACATACCTTCCTTGCCCAAGTGGGTCAGGCCGTGAGCTGCTTCCGCTAGGGCTGGAAGATATGCCTTGGGGGCCACTGGCTTACCGTGCCCATCTGTCCAAAGGCCCGAAGACTCTCTTCCATATCCCTTCACCTTCCAGACGGACTTCTCCTGCAGGGAACACAAATCTTGCATTTCAATGAGTTGTTGTATGCTTATTGTGTTAAATGTCATCAGTGGTGTGATGTTGGTTAGTGTGGCTGAACTTGCTGCTGCCTTGGCAGCTTCGTCTGCCCGGCTGTTACCAAGTGACACTGGGTCTTGACTGTAAGTGTGGGCTTTGCACTTGATAACAGCCACTCTGTCAGGGTCTTGTATTGCTGATAGCAATCTTTTGATGTGGGTCGCATGCGCCACGGGTGTGCCAGCTGCTGTCATGAAATTTCTGAGGCGCCATAGGGCCCCGAAATCATGCACCACTCCAAAGGCGTACCTAGAATCTGTGTATATATTAGCTGACTTACCCTTGGCCAGTTCACACGCTCTGGTTAGGGCGACCAGCTCAGCAACTTGTGCTGAGTGCGGTGGGCCCAGGGGCTCAGCTTCTATGATACTTCTGTCGTCTACAACTGCGTACCCAGTGCACAGGTCTCCCGAGTCTGTCTGTCTGTGGCAACTACCGTCAGTGTAGAAGGTAAAATCTACGTTTTCCAGTGGGTTGTCACTAATGTCAGGTCTCGCAGTGAAAGTCTGGTTCAGGTATTCCATACAATCATGCGTATCAGTGTCTGCACTAAATCCTCCTTCACCATCATTCTCATCATCCACCCTTTGTGTCTGCACAGGCACACTTGGCAGATAAGTTGCAGGATTTAGTGTGCTGCATCTCTTAATGGTGATGTTTACAGGGGCAATTAGTGATAATTCCCACCTTGTAAACCGCGCAGATGAGACATGTCTGGTTTGGGCAGAGTTCAGTAAGGCTGATACTGCATGAGGTGTATGGACGGTCAGGTTGGGTCCTAACACTACGTCTTTGCTCTTACTCACTAGCAAAGCTATCGCTGCAACACTTCGCAATCATGTGGGGAGAGACCATGCTACAGTGTCCAACTGTGCACTGTAGTATGCTACTGGTCTGCTGGCATCACCATGTTTCTGTGTTAAAACACCTGCCGCACACCCAGCACTCTCTGTACCGTACAATTCAAAGGGGTTCCCATAATCTGGCATACCTAATGCAGGTGCCTGTGATAGGCACTGTTTGAGTCTCTCAAATGCCAGTTTGGACTCATCTGTGTGCGAAATCCGATCTGGTTTGTTTGAAGAGACCATCTCTTGCAAAGGTAAAACCAGTATGGAGAACCCTGGGATCCAGTTTCGGCAGTACCCACACATTCCTAGGAAAGTGCAGATCTGTTGCTGGGTTTGTGGCAGAGTCATGTTGCGAATCGCTTCTATCCTATCAGCAGTGAGGTGTCGTTGTCCTTGTGTCAAGCAATGCCCCAAATACCTCACCCTTTTACTGCACAACTGTAATTTATCCTTTGAAACCTTGTGTCCTGTCTGGGAGAGGTGAAGCAGCAGCTGCTTCGTTTCTGCCAAGGACGTTTCAAATGAGTCAGAGCACAACAATAAGTCATCAACATACTGTATTAGCACTGAGCCATTTTCAGGTTGAAAGGATTGCAAACAGTCATGCAGTGCTTGGGAGAAGATACTTGGGCTGTCAATGAAGCCTTTGGGGAGACGAGTCCAGGTGTACTGTACTTCCCTGTAAGAGAAGGCGAAAAGGTACTGACTGTCGGGGTGGAGAGGGACAGAAAAGAAGGCAGAACAGAGATCAATGACAGTGAAGTATGAAGAGGTTGTGGGGATCTGCATCAAGATGACAGCTGGATTGGGCACTACGGGGAATTGACTCTCAACTATTTTGTTCACCCCTCTTAAATCCTGCACTAGCCTGTAACCCCTTCCCCCACTCTTTTTCACAGGGAAGATGGGACTATTGGCAGTGCTGGACGTCCTGACTAGGATGCCCTGTTGTAGCAAGCGCTCTATGACGGGGTACACTCCTAATTCCACCTCTGGCTTCAGAGGATACTGAGGGATTTTTGGAGCTATCCTACCATCTTTTACTTGTACTACTACTGGGGCTACATTTGCCATCAATCCAGTGTCTTGTCCATCTTTGGTCCAAAGGGAACCCGGTATTCGTGAGATCATTTCCTCTACCTTTGATGGACACTTGTTTATAACAGCAGAATGCGACATTAGCCTTTGAGGGGTGTCTAATATATCTTGCACTTCTTGAATGTGATTCTCAGGTATATCTAAGAAGACACCCTCAGGAGTACAATATATGACACACCGCATTTCACACAATAAATCTCTTCCAAGCAGGTTAGTCGGAGCCGATGCAGCTAGCAAAAGGGAATGCTTGGTCTGCAAGGGCCCTATCGTAATCTCTGCAGGTCTACTCAAAGGGTATTGTTGCACTATTCCTGTTACTCCCATTGCCGAAATTGTTTTGGCCGTGGTCAGTAAATTGGTTGGAGCTTTGAGTACAGTATCTGGCCGCCCCTGTATCTACAAGAAATGGTTGTAGTGTTCCTGCTACTTTGACCAAGACCTCAGGTTCATTCCCAGGGCCAGCGATCAGCTTCACAGGCTGCAGACTACAGGTGTGGCCTAACCTCTACTGGGGCCGTGGACCCACCCTTTGGGCGTTGGCGGCTATGATATGTGAGGGGGATAACGGTAAGTCTTCGGGGGCTCGCCAGTCCTCCCGTGGTGGGTACCTCCTTGTTTCCCCTCTATGCGGCTCGTACTCTCTCTTGTATGATCCCTGATCTCCTCTATGTGTATAATTACTTTGCTCGTGTTCTTGTCTAGGGGTCTGAATTTTTGTGTGCTGTAACAATTGCTGGCATAATGCCCTTCCCTTTTACACAGATAACAAACTCTTGGCTTTTTCCATGTGTCAGGGGCCTGGGGTTTTGGTTGAGTTGGTGTTCCTTCCAGTGCTTGGATGCTCATCACCATCAACCGCTCCCCCTGTGCCTCCCTGGTTTTCTGGATATTACGGTCGTGCTCCAGTGCTGATTCCCTAAGTGCAGTCACCGTAATACCCCTCCAGTTTGGCAGAGAAGTTTGCACCCTGGTTTTCAGTGCCTCCTTCAATCCCTCCATTAATACAGAGACAGCTACTTCCCTGTGGTTGACATTGTCTCTAATATCCTCAACCCCGGTGAATTTAGCCATTTCCATCAAAGCTCTGTGGAAATATTCGGATGCCAGTTCATTCTCTTTCTGTCTTATGGAAAAAATCTTATTCCATCTAACTACGGCTGGGAAATACAAACCTAGTTGTATATTGATTTGCCTGACATTCTCCTGATTGTAAGCATCAGTGAGTGGCACTTCTGCATCTAGGTTGCAGTCTGTAATAAATTTTGGGATGTCAATGTTAGAGGGGAGACTCGTTCGCAACACTGTCCGCCAATCTTTGTTTGTGGGTTCTTGGGAAAGTCCTAAATCTCATATATTTCTGGCATCCGACTAAATCCTTTCTGGGGTCAGGGAATTCTGCCATAATTGACCTCGGCTCCATACGGGACCAGGGACAGTACATTGCAATGTTCCTGATTGGGGTCAACCCCTGAATGTCAGTTCTCCCGTTAGGGACTGCAATCACCCTAACTGAATGCAACTCAACCACATCTTTCTTGTTTGTCTCTACAATACGGGGAGTCACTGTTTCTGCATAATGGACGGTACCGTACTTATCAGTCGCCACGATCTCATCTGCCCCCTCACTGGCTGATGTGGCCACTGCCCTTGGTGGTTGGGCAATGCCCACCCTTGTGTCGTGTATGGTGGCAGCCAGGGCAAGGGCTGAGATCATGCTAGACTCATCCTCTATATTGCTGTAATCTTGGGGAGAAGGTAAAACAGGGTACAAGGTACAAGCATTAGTTTTAATACATTCGCTGCGCATTTCCCTGACCTCTACCTTTGTATCATTCTTCTCTCCATCAACATATGGTGGTGGTGGTGGTGGTGCTGTCGCATTCACGCTTCATCCCCCTCTTGTTGCCACAAGTTTAAACAATCTGTATGCCTTCCCTTTGCTTTCTGGATTTGAGCAGGCATTCTAATCCTTACATTGTGTAGTACCTCTGGATCAAAACTACCTATCCCAGGAAATGATGCTTTATCCCCCACAGTCATTCGTGTCCATTCATCACAAAAGGTCTCAGTGTGGGGACCATACTTCCCCCACATTACCAACCGAGCTGACCCCCTGGGTCTCAATTCTGCTGTCTGAACCCTGACTGAGGAACGTCCCTTTGTTGTGCACTTGGCTCACATTGTGGACCCTTTTAACACGGGAAAACTTCCTAAAATGCTCCAAACACAGTAGTCTAATGGTGGAAGTCCTCAAAGTTCTTCCACTAACTTCTTCTGCTCCGAGTACCATAGATCCGCCCTATTTAGCAGACACGCGTAGCCAGTGCAGGCCCTACTTCGGCCTATATCCCCATGTCCCTTAGGAGTAACTTACCGTACCCAGTGAATATCTGCCTAAAAGACAATTTTTTTTTACACAAATCACGCTTGCATGTGCTTTACACAACGCGTATGATGACGAGATTTACGCACAAATATGCAAAACTTCGTATCATGTTGCGCCACGTATCGCTCACACAACGTGCGGTCCAATCGTACCGCTTATAGACACTTGCTATCTATAAGTTGTAGGATCACTGGAGTTTTCACACTGTGCTCCAAAACAGCCGGAGTAAAATACCAAGAAAAAAAAACCTTTAAAACAACAACTTCACAAAGCTTTATCACACTCCGTTGCACGTGTTCACCTAGACCGTGCTCACCAAGTTCACCGAGTTCACCAAGTTCACCAAGCGGGGTTCAATAAGTTCACACCTTTTTCAGCTCACACTAACACTCTATAGTTTTCTGATCAGAAAAATATCCTTTCCTGTTAGCTGATAGCTTTCCCCAGAGGTAACACACTTTATCAATGAACAACCCGGATCCGGTCACTCTCTCTCTCTTGCTCTAAGGTCATCTTGCCAGATCGACTAGAGGACCGGATCCGGGTTGTGCAGGCGAACAAACGTATGTATCATTGGGTGTGACTCTCTTTCTGTGATTGAATTGTATTGTGTTGCACCATTTATATTTTAACTTATTGTAATCCCCTTTTACAAATATATTATTACTTGTTGCTGCTTTGGACCACAACATACAATCAAATACTGGTGTCGCATTCAGTTTCTGTTGAGCGTTTGTATAGTGTAATTGCCACACCTAGAGCTGCCTCGTGCTCTCAGCGTGTCGGTCTGTGTGTATGCACTGAGTGTAAGCTGCACAGCTATTCCGGCGTGTGCATGCAAAGTGCGTGCACAGTACGGGACTGTGTACGCTAACTGGGGATAGAGTACGAAGGTAAAGGATTTATTACAGCAGCCGCAGCGGCTTCAGTTACAGTGTGCAATAGGGGTTAGTGGCTGCTTTCCAAGAAGTCTATCGAACTTCTCAGTTGGGTGCTCGTCCGGGATCGTCTCATACCCGGCTTTTGCACAACATTGCAGGCGCTTGCCAACAGCAAAGGGTGGATTAGCATTATTATATTGTGTTGAGCTATCTTGTGCTGCTGAACCGCGCCTGTACTGCATTGGTTAGGGATGCTGGCGTGAACCGCAAGGACAAAAACAAAAAACTTTTAAATGGCTTTTTTTCCCTTTGTCCTTGCGGTTCACGCCAGCATCCCTGGCACGCTGAGAGCACGAGGCAGCTCTAGGTGTGGCAATTACACTATACAAACGCTCAACAGAAACTGAATGCGACACCAGTATTTGATTGTATGTTGTGGTCCAAAGCAGCAACAAGTAATAATATATTTGTAAAAGGGGATTACAATAAGTTAAAATATAAATGGTACAACACAATACAATTCAATCACAGAGAGAGAGTCACACCCACAATGCCTTGTAAATAAGTAAAAGTTGCATGAGGGGAAAGGGGAGACTATGTGTAATGTGTACTAAGTTTGGGAAATATGTAACGTGTGACAGATATTTCCATGTTCATTAGGTTACTTTGTTATGTTATCTCCAAGCAACATGATCCTACACATGAAATGACCAACCATTCTCAAGATACACACAAATATATATATATAATTCCAAGAGTTTTGACTATAAATGTTATACCTCTGATCTATAAATGTAAGTTGTCAGCTGTTAGTGATTTGTATCAGCAAGGCTTGTGTTCTTTGTATAGTATATTTGTCTCCTATTGTCCTGGTTTCTATTAAACAATGACAGTCTGGTTTTGGTTGTCTTCAGTATACACTCTGAAACAATAAGGATAACTAGAGATATTTACTTTCCTCACAGATCAGGGTGCCTGTTTCATGATCACAAACCTTTGCGTAAACAAGACATGTCTTGATATATTCAAGACATTGTTTTAGAAGAATGTGTATGTGTGGTTTGATTAGCTTGTGTGTGAACAGTAACTTGCCTTTGAAGATTACACAGTCTGTACAAATTCTGTACTATAAGGATAGAATATGGAACATGGCTTTGGGGGCCTTTCTATGTGATTGCGTATGTCGCCGTATTTACCCATACCCCACGCTAATACGCAGGGCTTCACGAGCCAATGTATGCAGCGTCCGGGTTTGCGCACGCACGGCTAATACGCAAACGCACAGAAGCCACTCTGAATGGTGTCTGTATGTGTAGTGCGGGTTTGTAATATTTTCCGACTTCGACAGGTGGGGTGTGGCGATCAACTTGGAATGACCCCCATAGTGCACACTGGGCCCTGATTCTGATTCAAACAAAGCACAAAACAAAACAAGCAACTGGACAGAACCATGTTGCACTGCAGGTGGGGCAGATGTAACATATGCAGAGAGATTTAGATTTGGTTTGGAGTTGTTCAAACTGAAATCTAAATAGCAGTGTAAAAATAGAGCTGCCAAACATTTGTGGGCCACATGCAAAAGCAGCCAGTACAGAAAAAATATCAATGTATTTGCTCCCGTGCATGGCAACATGGTTTATTCTAGACACAAAGTTATTTGCTTTACTTACAAATCTGACGCAGGTCCACTGTATGTATTTGAAATAACTGTAAGGAATAGTATGGGGTTGCACTCAACTTAAAACTATGGGCCTGATTCAGGTTTGTAAGTAAAGCAGAAAAGCACACAACTGGGCAAAATCATGTTGCATTGCAGGTTGGGCAGATGTAACATGTGCAGAGAGATTTAGATTTAGGTAGGTTATATTGTTTCTGTGCAGGATAATTACTGTCTGCTTTTGCATGTAGCCCACAAATGTAAGACAGCTTTATTTTTACACTGTAATTTAGATTTCAGTTTGAACACACCCCACCCAAATCTAATTACTCTGTGCACGTTACATCTGCCCCACCTACAGTGCAACATGGCTATGCCCAGTTGTGTGCTTTTTTGCTTTGCTTACAAACCTGAACCAGGCCCTAAAGGGGGGTATACATGGGAGAGATGTATGCTGAGCAAACTGCTCAGCACACATCTCTCCTGCCACTCAGCACAGTGCGATGTGTGCTGAGCGATGCGGGGGGAGGACCTGCTAGATTGGCCTGCATGCTATCGCTGAGGGGGCTACACACGAGTGATCTGTGCTTAAAATCTAAGCAATCTAGTCAGATTGCTTAGATTTTAAGCATGGATCTCTCCGTGAGTACCACCCTTAAGTCCTGAACCTTTCTTCAAATGGTTAACTGCAGAGACTGTGATTGAATGTCAAATTGATAAGGTCATCCATAATAATAGAGTACCATATGATTGCATAGAATACAATATAATCAAATTGAAATGCTGAAAGTCCACCAGTGAAATAATGCATAATTAATTTCAATCTAAATCAGATAATTCAGGCATCAGCACTTATACTCTTTCCTCACTGTCCACTTTAAGTACAATACAGTACATGACTTCACAAACCTAAATAAGAGCTGGTTATAATGCTCACAGACTGGTCACAGTATGTTAAAAAGGGGGTGTAAACAACGCACTTAATTCAAATTGGTCCTCCTTATACTTATCTTGCTGCTAGGAAGCAAAAGAGTACACGCCACTATACCCTCAAATGAATGAATATAAAAGGTAGATGCTTCCAGCACAAATAAGTATTAATAAGAAACGAGATTAAATTGTAAATTTAAAGAGGTGTACAGTATGTTTATTTATATAAATTCTACATACTAAAATGTTGAGAAATGAAAAATCAATTGTGTATTTTAGTACAATTCCTAATACTGGTATACTACATACCAAACAACATTTAGAACAACACAAATGGGACAGACATTAGATAAATGTACAGTAACTTCTGGGGGGAATTACTGCACTAGCAGACTATTTTTTTTTTCCTGCAGTGTGATAACGTTTGCAGTGGTGATCCTTGAAATGTTTAATAAGCACTATGTGCCATGAATAGATGTTCACACAATCTGTGACCAATGAAGGGGAAGACACCTTAGGTGCTGTGCTCTACTCCGAGTTCCACCAATATTGCAGTCTCACTGTTCCACTTTTAGTATAGAGTATAAGAGTCTTTCTTACCCTCTCTTGAAGTGGTGAGTTTGCCTTCTGGGAAATGTGAAAGATGTGGTGTCTGCTGGCAGACACAATACCTCCTTGTTCGTCGTTTCACCCTGTGGCAGGGCTTTCTCAGGAACGTGTGGAAGCCGTTCCTGAGGAAGCCCTGTCACAGGGTGAAATGGCGAACAATGAGGATAGTGCAAAAATAAAATGTGCAAACCCCCCGTTTTTCACCTCTGAAATTGTTTGGGGTCTAATTGGATACTCCCAGTGTTACTAATGTTCATGAGATTGGACTAGACTAGAAAAAAACAATGCTGAAAAATATGCAGCAGCTCTTGGACGGGTTGTAGTTATTGTGAATCAGTTCTGTAAAAGGAAATGTGTTGGTATACCTATAATGCAGTGTACTGGTTTAATCAAAATTTAGGTAATTGTTGCTAAAGGCTCATTAGGGTCACTTAATCTTTTTTGAACAAACACTGTTAGGCATAGTTACTTACACTGGTATGAAGTGCAAATGCACAGTATCCCAGAAACCAGTTAGGTTTGATGTTTCTAATGCATGTTCAAATAATAAATTAAGTGCATGATTCAGTGCTGTGGGATAGGTAATTGTTGCTCCTATGTTAGTATATAGCATCCAATGTATGGGTATGAGATAAGCTGTTTTCAAAACTCATCTACAAAATGTTCACCTCGTTGTGAATTTAGCAGTGATATTTTGCACCTTTTGTTGGATAACTAAATTTGGCCTTAAGTGTCCTGTGTCTCTCCAACTGTTGTGAAATTACACATCTCAGCATGCACTGACACAGTTTTAGCATTGCTTAAAAGTTATATTGTGGCAGGGCATCCTGGGATTTGTCGTTTTTCAACAACTGGAGAGCCGCAGGTTAGCCAGGTCTGTACTAACAGCTGAGCAGAGCCATGTTAGAATTTTTCTTTACATAGAATGCTGTTCTGCTACAAAATTGAGTAACATTAAGATCAATATACTAAGGCAAATTTGGCGAAAAGTGCAGAGATGTACCACTCTTTTTTGCAATTTTCCCCTTAAATAACAGTTCCATAATGGTTTTCCTTTTACTAAACAGAATGAATGAGTTTATTTTTTTTTAAAACAATTTTATTGACAGGAAAAGTACAAAAATAGAAAAATTTCACACATCAGTAGAACAGAAATTGTAGAAAATCACATTACAGACATGAAGGTATGCATGGGTTACAGTTCAAAGGCGTGAAAACAAACAATCAGTTTGTAAGTACATAGAAAAGTAGGAGGGTGCCCAGAGGTGTCTTTTAAAATGGGTGGCCAGTGTCTAATACGGTCATATTGTACCACATAGTGAGGTGAAAGCTCTGACGTAAAAGTGATTTGGTTTCTGGAGACAGTGTTTTGATATATGGTAACCAAACGTCAAAGAAAGCCGCAGTTCTTTTTTCTTTTTGTAGGGAAACCTCAGACCAGTCCTTTGTAAACAAATAGGATAACCTGGGATACAAGAGGGTAATAGGTACTGGATCGGGGGATATTCATTGGGATAATATTGTCTTCTTAGCAGTGGCTGCTAGCTTATTAAGTAATTTTAGGTTACTGCTGGACAAACCAGATTTCGATTCGGCAGGGACTATACCCCAAAAGGCCCATACATCACTGATGGTAAAGGATAGGCTTAAGTCGTGCGTTATAAAGTGTTGAAGGGCAGACCACAGGGAACGGACATGGGGACATGACCAAAGACAGTGCTTAATGTCGGCCTCCAGGTCACCGCATTTAAAACAAGCAGACGTGTCTGCCTTATCCAACAGAAATTTGAGCTTGGGCGTGAAATACGCCCTATGCAGAATTTTGTGGTTCATCTCTTCATATGATATAGAGACTAATTGTTTGTTCAGGGCCTGATACGCAGAGAGAGAGGGGGGATTTTATGGTAAGACTAGGGAAGTCACGTTTCCATTTCAGGAGTCCCGTCAAACCTTCCTCAAGGTTCAGTACTACGCGGGCTTGGTCATAGATATGCAATGTGGTGAGCGGGGATCTTGGGGCGCGTCGTATAGCACTGTCAAGGTCAGTGGACATACCTCTACATCCCAATACATATAGAGTATTTAGTTAACATAACTGCAGGCCTGTAGGAAGGAAAAGATGGGTATCATTAACGTCGGGAATTGCTCTTGAAGCTGGATGTGTGTTAAAAGAATGAACGAGTCAGATTGTAAAAATTTAAATATATAATAGAGGCCATGCTTATGCCATTCTCTAAAAATCGGGGATGTGAGGTGGGGGTGGAAGTTGGGATTTCCCCACAACGGTAGGAAAATAGATTGGTAGCGCAACAAACGCAACCTAGGGCACAATGTGCGCCAGGCAACACAGGCAGAGTTGATTAGGCAGTTGTATTTAAATGAGGGCAGGAGAGCTTGAGGTGGAGTATGTAGTAAAGAAACCAGGTTCCAACCAGGCGTGAAGGATTGATCTAGGCGGCTATCCGAATAAGTCTGGGTGCCACTGATCCAGTCAGAGGCTATTCTGTAATTGGCTGCCAGGGCATAAGATCGTAAACACGGCAAGTTAAGGCCTCCCAGGTCACGCTTCTGTTGGAGTTTAAATAGGGAGATTCTAGGGTGTTTATTCACCCAAATGAATTTAGAAAGGGCTTTATTTAAGATCAATAACGTGCGTTTAGAGGGGTAAATGGGTAGAGTTTGGAGAACATAAAGGAATCGGGGGAAACTGATCATGTTAAAGAGGTGACAGCGCCCAATATATGTTAAAGGAAGGTGTGCCCATTTTGAAAAATCCAGGAGGGTCCTCTGGAGGAGTGGGTTGTAATTACAGTCATGTAATAGAGATGTGTGACGTGGTATATGTATACCTAAGTAAGTGAGGCAGTTATTCTGGGCCCAACAGAATGGGAAAGAGCCTCGCCATCCTTTCAGCCCCTCTGGGGAGAATGCTAATGCCTCCGTCTTAAGATAATTGATTTTAAATCCCGAAACCAGTTCAAAGTCTGTCAACAAAGCAAGGACTTTTGGGATGGCTGTTATAGGGTTGGAGAAGTAGAGGAGAATGTCATCGGCAAAGGCCGAGAACTTCACCTCCACCTCCCCAGTCATTATCCCCCGCCAAAGGGGTTCCTTAATAAAGTGTCTAAAAAGTGGGTCTATAGCTAGGTTAAATAATAAAGGGGAAATAGGGCAGCCTTGTCTCGTACCTCTGGCTAAATTAAAACAACGAGTACTGTTAGAGTTGATGGTTAAGAAGGCCTTGGGGTCAGTGTCGAGAGTGGAAAACACTTGTAGAAAGGGGGCTCCGAAGCCCCGTACCTGAAAAATTTGGGAGAGGTGGGCCCAGGATTCCCGATCAAATGCCTTGTCAGCATCACAACTTACCACCAGGTTATCCACAAGGCCAGCATGGTGCGTTGCAGTCATGGCAGCTAGAAGTGCCCTAATGTTACGTACCGAGTGTCTGTTACACATGAATCCTGTTTGGGCAGGGTGGTTCAGGTTGGAGAGTATGGGTTGCAGCCGGGAAGCAATCAGTTTAGTAAATATTTTAAAGTCCTGATTAAGTAGGGAAATCGGTGTATAGGAGGAGGGAAGGGTGAGGTCTTAATTTGATTTTAAAAGTAAGATAATTCTAGCAATATTGAACTGCGGGGTGCTGGTTCACCCGAAAGAGTTAAACAGTTGGGCAAGAAGTGGGGAGACTTGCGATGACAGAGATTTATAGTACGCTGCAGAGAGGCCATCTGGGCCGGGAGACTTGCCAGTGGGGAGCAATTTAATCGTCTGTTCAATCTCCTGTGCCATTATTGTAGACATGAGAAATTCTCTATCATCGGCAGTGAGGCTCGGAAGGTCTAGGCGGGTGAGAAAGTCCAGCCCTGCCGTCGGGTTATCTACCGGGGCTCTGTAAAAGGATTCAAAGTAAGTAAAAAAGGTTGAGTTTATTTCAGTCTGGGAGGTGGAGAAGGTGCCGTCAGGGAATTGTATCGAAACGATAGGGGCTGCTGTCGTGGAGGCTCGCACCATGCTGGTAAGAAGTTTACCGGGTCTATTTCCCCAACAAAAATAACGATTTTTCTGGGAGGTAAGAGTCATCTGGGCCTTTTCGGAACAGAGTGTCATAAAGATCCTTGGCCTGTTTATATAAGAGGCGTGAGGATTCTGAGGGGTTTGCCAATAAAGTGGAATATGCTATAGAGACTGCCGTGAAAGCGTGGGAGAATCTCTGTGTAAGTTTTTTCTTTTTGGCTGCTACATAGGCTATAATGTGACCCCTTAAGACAGGTTTAGATGCCGCCCATAGGAGGTTAATGTCAGAACAATGGGCATTATTATCTACAAGGTAATTAGAAAAAGACTGCGTTAAGTGAGAGTTAAAATCGTCAGTAGATGCTAAATAATCAGGGAATCTCAAGTTATAAGAAAAGGTTTTGGGCTTGAGTAAGGTGATGGTCATACAGATGGGGACGTGATCGGATAATAGAATAGTCTTTATGGACACTTTTTCTACTTTATGTAGAAGTGAACTGGACACCAGCCAGTAATCTAAACGGGAAAAGGAGTTGTGGGGGTGGGAGTAAAAGGTATATTCACGAGATACGGGGTGGAAAAATCTCCAGGAGTCTATGAGGGTGAGGGAGTCAATAAGAAGGGAAACTGTGGGGGGAGGTGCCCTGCTGGCAAGGTGTCATGAGCCTCCTGAGACATCCAGTTCCGGGTCTAAAATTACGTTAAGGTCCCCGCCCAAAATCACAAACCCCTCAGCCCATAACTGTAATTTAGAATAAATGTCGAAGAAAAAGGGGGCATTTGGACCAGTGGGGGCATATAGGCAATCTAAGGTATATAATTCACCTTCCAGGTCAACTTTCAAAAAGAGGAACCGACCTTCCGGGTCACACCACTCATCATGTATGGCATAGTGGATAGATTTGCTAAACAGTATGAGAACCCCCCGGGATTTGCTATGATAAGAGGCAGATTTAAAACCCTGAACCCAGGTGTCACGGAGAGTGTTAGGATCTGAGTTCCTCCGGTGAGTTTTCTGGAGAAAAACAATATCTGGGCGAAGTCTTTTCAAGTGACTAAGTACTTTTTTCCGTTTGATGGGGGTGTACAGCCCTTCTACGTTCCAAGATATGCTTTTAAAAGAGGTTTTAGAGTGAGGAGAGGCAGCAGCTAATGATGACGTCATTGTATCAACCTATACCATTCCTGGGGAATTTAAAACAGGGAAATTAGATAAACTCGGTCACGGACCTATCCCAGCAAGTAGGCCAAGGGACACATGGAAATGGCATACCTTGAGAAGACATGAAACGGGTACCTAAGAGATGAGTGTGTGAAAGAGAACACCTGTCAAGTAATTTTAAAGTTATAAGAACCCAATATGGAGGCCTGAGGGGCCAAATATACTCGCTAACAAATACAGCAAGACAAGATAGGAGAAAAAAATGGGAGAAAAAATAGAACAGTTGAAGAGCCATGGAAAAAGGAAAAAAGAGGAGGAGCGCTAGGCCCCAATCCAGCCAAGAGGCAGAGGCAGTGTGGTCCATTGCAAACTATGCAAAACCACCCTGACATCACATTATTAGAAGAAAACACATGTAACAACTTTTCTCATACGTCCTAGAGGATGCTGGGGTCACATCAAGAACCATGGGGTATAGATGGGATCCACAGGAGACATGGTCACTTTAAGACTTTCAAAGGGGTGTGAACTGGCTCTTCCCTCTATGCCCCTCCTCCAGACTCCAATTTAGAATCTGTGCCCAGGCAGACTGGATGCACACTGAGGAGCTCTACTGAGTTTCTCTGAAAAGACTTTATGTTAGGTTTTTTATTTTCAGGGAGCACTGCTGGCAACAGTCTCCCTGCTTCGTGGGACTTAGGGGAGGAAATCAGACCTACTTCTGTGAGTTTAAAGGCTCTGCTTCTTTGGCTACATGACACCATTAGCTCCTGAGGGTCTGATTGCTAGGTACGCCTAGATACTCGTTCCCAGAGCCCGCCGTCACCCCCCTTGCAGAGCCAGAAGTCAGAAGACAGGTGAGTAGAAGAAGATCAGAAGACTTCAGTGACGGCTTTGAGGTACCGCACAGCGGGCGCGCTGCGCGCCATGCTCCCACACTCAGAGGCACTACAGGGTGCAGGGCGCGGGGGGGCGCCCTGGGCAGCATTTTAACCTCAAAATAACTGACTTGCAAGGGCGAACATAGTGCCAGGGCACTGTCCGGACCCCCGCCAGTATAAAAAAGTTTGAAAAAAGAGCGGGTCTGAAGTGCGCCATTACGGGGGTGGGGCAGGGCCCTCACAGCACACAGCCCGGCGCCATTTTCTCTACACAGGCTGCAGAGACGCTGGTCCTTCCTCACACTGCTGTACAAGTAACAGGGTGCAAAATGGGGGGGGGGGGGGCGCACAGTGATTTTGGTACATTGTATGTAATTTATAAAAGCACTGCAGGTCTGGGACATTTTCTGTAGTGTTCACACCGGGTTTGGGCGCTGGGGTGTAAGCTGGCCCAGTGTATCTGCGTGTGGTGGGTGCACGTGTGTCGGCATGTCTGAGGCGGAGTGCTCTTCCCAGGAGGAGACTATGTTAGGGACACAAACGGCTGTGGGAGTGACCCTGTCGCCACCGCCGACACCTGATTGGCTGAATGTTTTGAGTGCTTTGAATGCAAATGTGGCTCTGATAAATTAAAGATTGGACACATCTGAGTCTCAGAACCAGGCTTGGAAGAATTCCGTGTGGATGTGTTGTTTCAGGTCCAGACCCCCTCCTGGTCACAAAAGCGTTAATTTGCCCAGCTGACAGACACGGATACCGACATGGACACTGACTGAAGTGTCGACTATAGTGATGCCAGATTAGATCCAAAATTGGCAAAGAGCATTCAGTACATTATTGTGGCTATAAAAGATGTATTACATATCACCCTACTGTTCCTGATACTAGGGTCTGTATGTTTAAAGGAAAGAAACCTGTGGTAACGTTTCCTCCCTCTCATGAACTGAACACGCTTTGTGAAAAGATTTGGTAAAGTCCTGACAAAAAGTTTCAGATTCCCAAAAGGATTGTAGTGGCGTATCCGTTTCCCTCTGGGGATAGGGAAAAATGGGAGTCATCCCCCATTGTGGATAAAGCTCTGTCACGGCTGTCCAAAAAGGTAGCTCTTCTGTCCCCTGACACGGCAGCCCTAAAGGATCCTGTGGATCGTAGGCAGGAAAATACATTGAAATCCATTTATGTCACCACAGGTACGCTACTCAGACCAGCCATTGCGTCTGCGTGGGTGAGTAGTGCTATCGAAAAATGGGCAGATAACTTGTCATCTGAAATGGATACCCTAGATAGGGATAGCATTCTTTTGACACTAGGTCATATCAGGGACGCTGCAGTCTACCTAAAGGAAGCTGCGAGAGATATTGGCCTCTTGGGATCACGGGCCAATGCCATGGCAGTCTCAGCTAGGAGTGCATTGTGGAATGCTGATGCTGACTCTAAGAAAGCTATGAGTCTCTACCGTATAAGGGTGGTGTGTTGTTTGGTGATGGCCTTGCTGATTTGGTATCTATGGCTACCGCGGGTAAGTCATCATTTTTACCTTATGTGCCTGCACTACAAAAGAAAGCACACCACTATCAGATGCAGTCCTTTCGGCCCAATAAATACAGAAGGGGCCGAGGGTCTTCCTTCCTTGCTACGAGAGGAAAGGGAAAAGGTAAACTATCACCGGCCGTGGCCGGTTCCCAGGAGCAGAAGTCCTCCCCGGCTTCTGCCAAGTCCACTGCATGACGCTGGGGCTCCTCTGCGGGAGTCCGCACTGGTGGGGGCACGTCTCAGGCTCTTCAGTCAGTTCTGGGCTCGTTCGGCCCTGGACCCATGGGTTTTAGAAATAGTGTCCCAAGGGTACAAACGAGTTTCAAGACGTCCCCCCTCACCTATTTTTCTAATCAGCCTTACCAGCTTCTCTTCCAGACAGGGAGGTGGTATGCGCCGCTATTCAAAAATTGTGTCACAATCAAGTCATTGTCAGGGTTCCCCCGTCACAACAGGGAGAAGGCTTTTATTCGAGCCTGTTCGTGGTCCCGAAGCCAGACGGCTCAGTCAGACCAATCCTGAACCTCAATTCCCTCAATTTCTACCTAAGAAAATTCAAATTCAAGATGGAATCTCTCCGGGCAGTGATCTCCAGTCTGGAGGAGGGGGATTTTATGGTGTCGGTAGACATAAAGGATGCCTACTTGCATGTTCCAATTTATCCCCCACATCAGGCTTACCTGAGGTTTGCAGTTCGGGATTGTCATTACCAATTTCAGACATTGCCGTTTGGCCGTTTGGTCTGTCCACAGCTCCTACGCAAACAAGGAGTCACGATTATCCCATACTTGGACGATCTCCTGATAAAGGCGAGATCCAGGGACCAATTGATGCAGAACATTACACTCTCCCTGACAATTCTGCAGCAACATGGTTGGCTCCTAAACTTGCCAAAATCACAGTTGATTCCGACGAGACGGCTGTCGTTTTTGGGAATGATTCTGGACACAGAATTACAGACAGTTTTTCTTCCAGTGGAAAAGGCTCTGGAAATTCAGAACCTGGTCAAACAAATGCTGAAACCAACAAGAGTATCGATCCATCAATGCACTCAGTTGTTGGGGAAGATGGTAGCGGCCTACGAGGCCATTCAGTTTGGCAGATTCCATGCCAGAGTGTTTTAGTGGGACCTGTTGGACAAGTGGTCCGGGTCCCATCTGCACATGCACTGAAGGATAACCTTGTCTTCCAAGTCCAGAATCTCACTCCTGTGGTGACTGCATAGCTCTCACCTCCTAGAGGGACGCAGGTTCGGGATCCAGGACTGGATCTTAGTGACCACAGATGCGAGTCTCCGAGGCTGGGGAGCAGTCACGCAGGGGGAAAGCTTCCAGGGAAGATGGTCAAGCCAGGAAATGTGTCTACACATAAACGTTCTGGAGTTGAGGGCCATTCACAACTGACTTCTGCAAGCGGAACATCTTCGCAATCGGCCCGTCTTGATTCAGTCGGACAACATAACTGCAGTAGCGTACATAAACTGCCAGGGCGGAACAAAGAGCAGAGCGGCGATGGCAGAGGCCACAAAGGTGCTCCGTTGGGCGGAAAGGTATACAAGCGCTCTGTCAGCGATCTTTATTCCAGGAGTGGACAACTGGGCAGCAGACTCCCTCAGCAGACACGATCTCCATCCAGGAGAGTGGGGTCTTCATCAAGAGGTCTTTGCAGAAGTGACAAGTCTTTGGGGAATTCCTCAAATAGACATGATGGCGTCTCGCCTCAACAAGAAACTTCAGAGATATTGTTCCAGGATGAGAGACCCTCAAGCAATAGCAGTGGACGCTCTGGTGACACCGTGGGTGTTTCAGTCGGTGTACGTGTTTCCTCCGCTTCCACTCATTCCAAAAGTGGTAAAGATCATAAGAAGAACAAAGGTTCATGCGATCCTCATTGTTCCAGACTGGCCAAGAAGGGCTTGGTATCCAGATCTGCAGGAATTACTCATAGGAGATCCCTGGTCTCTTCCTCTGAGGGAGGATCTGTTACAGCAGGGGCCGTGTGTGTTCCAAGACTTACCACGACTTCGTTTGACGGCTTGGAGGTTGAACACCGGATCCTAGCCCGAAAGGGTATTCCCAAGGAAGTCATCCCCACTCTTATTCAGGCCAGGAAAGGAGTAACGTCTACACATTACCACCGTATTTGGAGAAAATACGTGTCTTGGTGTGAATCCAAGAAGGCTCCTACGGAAGAATTTCAGTTAGGACGTTTTCTCCATTTTCTACAATCCGGTGTGGATGCGGGCCTAAAGTTGGGCTCAATTAAAGTTCAAATTTCAGCTTTATCGGTTTTCTTCCAAAAACAATTGGCCTCCCTTCCAGAAGTTCAGACCTTCATGAAAGGCGTGTTGCACATCCAACCTCCCTTTGTGCCCCCTGTGGCACCATGGGATCTTAACGTGGTGTTGCAGTTCCTTCAATCTCATTGGTTTGAACCTTTACAGAAGGTAGAGTTGAAATTCCTTACTTGGAAAGTGGTCATGCTGTTGGCCTTGGCATCCGCAAGGCAGGTGTCTGAATTGGCGGCCTTGTCTCACAAGAGCCCTTATTTGATCTTCCATGAAGATAGAGCAGAGTTGAGGACTTGTCAGCAGTTTCTGCCAAAAGTGGTTTCGTCGTTCCACTTGAACCAACCTATTGTGGTGCCAGTGGCTACTGACGCCTTGCTGGAATCGAAGTTTCTCGATGTAGTAAGAGCTTTGAAAATTTATGTCGCCAGAACGGCTCAGTTTAGGAAAACAGAGGCTCTGTTTGTCCTGTATGCTCACAATAAAATTGGGGCTCCTGCTTCCAAGCAGACTATTGCGCGCTGGATCTGTCATACGAGTCAGCAGGCTCATTCTACGGCTGGATTGCCGTTACCGAAATCGGTGAAGGCCCATTCTACCAGAAAGGTGGGCTTGTCCTGGGCGGCTGCCCGGGGGGTCTCGGCATTACAACTTTGTCGAGCGGCTACTTGGTCGGGTTCAAACACCTTTGCAAAGTTCTACAAGTTTGATACCCTGGCTAGTGAGGACCTCATGTTTGGTCAATCGGTGCTGCAGAGTCATCCGCACTCTCCCGCCCATTCTAGAGCTTTGGTATAACCCCACAGTTCTTGATGTGACCCCAGCATCCTCTAGGACGTATGAGAAAATAGGATTTTAATACCTACCAGTAAATCCGATTCTCTTAGTCCGTAGAGGATGCTGGTCGCCTGTCCCAGTGCATACTGTATCTGCAGTTAGTAGTTGTGGTTACAGACATGTTGTGTTACGTTTATAGTCAGCCTGTTGCTGATAATGTTCATGCCGTTGACTTGCGTTGTGTTAAATGCCATGTTGGCCGGCGTGCTTGAGGTGTGAGCTGGTATGTATCTCACCTTAGTTTAACAATAAATCCTTTTCCTCGAAATGTCCATCTCCCTGGGCACAGTTCCTATAACTGGAGTCTGGAGGAGGGGCATAGAGGGAGGAGCCTGTTCACACCTCTTTGAAAGTCTTAAAGTGTCCATGTCTCCTGTGGATCCCGTCTATACCCCATGGTTCTTGATGTGACCCCAGCATCCTCTACGGACTAAGAGAAAAGGATTTACCGGTAGGTATTAAAATCCTATTATTAGAACAGTATGAACAATACTAGTCCGCATCAGCAACAGAGGACCGTGGTGAGACAGAGTCCAATGAGGATAAGAAGTTCCTTGCAGCTTGTGGGGTATGAAGAAAGGTGGTGGCCCCGTTGTAGTGCACTCAAAGTTTGGTGGAGTATAGGAGAGCAAAGCGAATGCCCCTGGAGAACATCTCGGTGCAGACGGGGGAGAATTTCCGGCGTTTAGTGGAGACCTGAAAGGAAAAGTCTTGGAATAACAAGATTCGTGAGTCCTCGTAACGGAGTTCTTTCAGCTTCCGATATGTGTTCAAAATCGATACCTTATCGAGGTAATTCAGTAGGCAGAATATAACCGGGCGAGGATGCTGCGGTTGTTTGTCACAGCGGTTCGGTTCGACACCGTGGGCCCTTTCCACTTGGAGTGGCCTAGTGGCAGATGGTAGTCCTAAAGCTTCGGGCAGCCAAGAAGACACACTATAGAGCAGTTCTTTAGGTTTCACCAATTCCGGTTAACCAATAAGACGCAAATTGTTACGGCGATTCCGATTTTCAAGTTCTTCTAACTTGTCCTGAAATGCCAGCATATTAGTGTCCTGGGTATGAAGCAGATTTTTCGCCTCCGTCAATTACTCCTCTAAGGCTGAGATCCTATCTTCAGCTTCCATCAAACGAGAAGTATGTTGTTTTAAAAGCGTGGTTGCTGAGGTTACAGCCTCGGTGAGAGGGGCCAATTTGGCGTCAAGCAGCGGCGATAGTATGTCCGATATTTCCTTAGCTCTTCTCGCTGTAGCGGGGAACGGATCAAGTGGATCTGATGAGTCATCTCTGAGGGGAGATGCTTGAAGGGGAGATGAAGTGGCTGCAGGGAACTTCTCTTTCTGTTTCAGATTCTGAGAGTTTTTAGTGTTTCTGGGTGTTTTAGCCACATATTTCTCCATTGCTAGGCACAGTAATATAGTAAGATAAGATAATATGCTGCAAATAGGCGTCCACAATAAGCTATTAAAAAGATGTCACGTAAGGCATAGGTTGTCAGGGGAGGAAAGACGTCTGCGATTATATGTCACACTGAAACAAAGTTATGGAGCTGTGGTAAGGCAGGGAGGGGGGCCGGCAGGTGTGAGCAGCCCCTATCAGAGAGAGTGCTTATACAGAGGAGGGAAGGAGTGGGTAGTAGCCTAAGTCACTCAGTGTGGTGGCCCTGCCAGGCAGGCAGCGACCAGCATGGTACTTGCTGTGGCAGGGGGCAAGCTGTAACACTCACTGTGGTTCTGACAGGAACCAGGAGGATCAGGGCTGCTGCAGGGCTCTGAGCAGTGAGCTGCAGCAGCAGAGAGGACCAGAGGCAGTGTGCTCGGCCTGGACGTACAGCAGGCTGGAAGGGGGGAGACACTGGAGAGATGTAGGAGATGGAGACAGAGAGGGAGGTGCAGCAGATGGGGAGCACCGGCATTTAGCAGCCCAGAGTCCCGCCGATGACGTCACCAACCGCCGTTGCTGGGAGATGGGTGTTCACAAGGGGTCCGGTGGCCTGATGTGTCACTGGCGGGGCTACCGCCAGACGCTGCAGGGAGCCGAGCGCCTGGTGTGAAGAGCTCCCAGCCGTGACGTTCTGGTGCTGAAGCAGAGGAATCCAAGATGGCGGCCGACGGAGCTGGTGTTCAGCAAACGCCCTAGTTCCGGTAGTGAGTGGGTGGTGGGGAGCTGGGACCAAAGTCCACTTGCCCACTGAAAGGATTGCCCCTCTATTCTTTAACCCTCGATGTGATGGCCTCTCAGACGTCCGTGAGTGTAAACCTTTAGCCACAAGTAACATGCACAACACAAGCAGTAAAGATTCACACTGTTTATTGTTCGTTTAACAAAAGTATATAAAAGAAAGGATTTAGGGCGTGTATATCCAAAGTCAATAACTAATTGGACAGAACACAAAGGGGGCTAACATAACATGATTGGCTAGGAACTGCCGCAGTGGAAGGATATGCATATATGGGCAAGTTGGTACTTCAAATAGGAAAGTTATTCACACGGTATAAAAAAGATAAGAGACAAGGACAGTAGCAAGAAATGTGCTGGAACATTAAGTTCTATAACACAAGCAATTCTATGACATTGAAGCAGAGACGAGCTTTAACCCTTTCAATCCCCTCTTAGAATCATTATTGTTATACTATATGATTCTTGCAAAGCTTACGTCTTTCTGCACACCAATGGCGCAATTTTTAGCCTGAGCGGGAGTTGCAGTAATTGTTGGGCATTTTAAGAAGGGTTAATCGTTGGGTTAATGATGTTCCGTGTTTATCCTTTTCATCTAAGGCTTCAGCGGGCTTATAGCCCCATGGGGTACCTGTGTTCCAGGCAGCCGCGGACCATGAGCTGCAATCATTTCCCCAGTTATGGCCTGTAACGCAAATATAAGGTACCTCGGGGCTTAGGTTGTCTGTGGTGTCAGCGCGGATCTGGTAGTCAACAGACTTTTGGACAGCAGCTAGTTGGGGGAATTGGAAATAATCTAGTATGTAGGTTGCGGTGTATGTGGTGGAAGAGTTATACCATAGTGTCAGTTTCCCTTATTCTGAGTTATATCAACCTCAGTCATTGAGAGGGGAAAATGGGCCAGTAGGGCTATCAAGATAGTCCCCAGGGTAAAGATAGGGGGCATTTTCTTCATCCTCCTCTGGTCTTCTGTCTTCGCTAGGTGGGAGGTCAGGGCTGTCCGCCCCTGTTCGTACCTCACTGGAATCACCTGTTTCCTCCTCTAGGTCTGGTCTAGGAATTTTCTTTACTCGGGAAGCATGGATCCAGGTGGGACTCTCTTCTGTCAGGACTGCGGTTCGGGTTACAGCAACGACTTCCGCCTCTGGGCCATAGGTGAAGTCTCCTGGGCTCTTGCTGCGGGGGAGGATCTTCACCACTACTCTGTCTCCGACCTTAAAAGGGTGTGTTGGTTCCTGTGGATTCAGAGGGTTTTTTACAAGCGACATCATGTTCAATCTCATCAAGTTTTGGTTATGAGGGCCCTGACATACTCTTCCCTTATAAGTTCTAGATCTCCTTCCTGTATCATCAACGGTTTCTTAGCCCAGGGTGTGGGGAAGGGTCTACCCATTAATATCTCAAAAGGGGAGTACCCTAGGGTTTTCTGTGGGGTCATCCTCATTTCTGCTAGGATGATAGGGAGGACTTGCTTCCATTTGTGGAAGGTACCTCCTGTGGCCTTCCTTAGTTTGTCTTTAAGGGTCCTATTCATTCTTCCTACGATCCCTGAACTCTGCAGGTGGTACGGGATGTGAAACTTCCACTCCACCTGCAGAGCTTTTACTAAGGCCTGTGTGATTTTGGCTGTAAAGGCTGAGCCTTTATCACTATTTATTTGCAGGGGGCACCCCCATCTAGGGATGATTTTCTGTGTTAGGATTCTTGCTACTGTCTTGGCATCCTCTGACTTAGTTAGGAATACTTCTGGCCAGCGAGAGAACATATCTACAATGACCAGGGCATATTCTTGTTTACCTGTACCAGGGATATGGGTAAAATCAATTTGTAAGTGTGTAAAAGGGGTGGTGGGGTATTCAAGATGCTGGTGTTTAGCTTTATTAGGGTTGTTAGGGTTGTTCCTGAGGCAAGTGATGCATCTGCTAACATACTGGTCCACAAGTGATTTTGCATTAGTAACATAAAAATCATTGGTTAGTAGGAGGAGTGTTGTGGCTTTACTATGGTGACCAACACCATGGTAATGGGCAATGAGCAAAGGGGCACTGGACTGGGGTATACAGGGTTTCCCCTCTTTGCAGATTAATCCTGATTTAGGATTTTTCTGCAGAATTGGGTAAGTCCAGTCGGAGAGATCAGTATTAGTCGCAGCAGCTTGAAGTTTGAGTGAGCAGATGGACGTTGTCAAGGGAGGGACATGCTCTAGTGAGTGCAATGAGTTCTGCAGCTTGCGCGGACTGATAAGGTGTTGGTAGGGCTTCCAACACAGTGTCAGGGAGGGTGACAATGGCATAGCCAGCCTGGTATGTATTGTCATTGGGCCTACTACAGGAGCCGTCAACAAAAACTATGTCTGCGCCTGGTATGGGAACGGGAGACATGTCAAGTCTGGGAGAAGTTTCAGCTTCAATGGAAGCAGCACAGTCATGTAGGTCGGGTGGTTCATCCTCGGGACCTTTCAAGCCTAAAAGGGCATTGAGAATGGGTGCAGGGCCAGAAGAACTAGCAGTGTACTTAATGGTAAGGGTAGGGTTGCCCAAAAGGAGTACTTCATATCCACTAAGGCGTTGTGCTGACATGTGCTGTGTGTGTAAGCCTTTAAGTATTGCCAGGACATCATGTGTGGTGTGGAGTACTGTGATGTGGCCTAAAGTGAGGGTAGTGGCCATTTCTGCAACCATTGCACAGGCTGCCAAAGCCCTGAGGCAGGCAGGCATACCTTGCACAGACACTGGCATGACTTTGGACAAAAAATGCCACGGGGCGCAACTTCCCTCCATGAAACTGTGTGAGCACCCCCGCCATGGTTTTACAATTGTCCCTTGCATATAGATGGAAAGGTAGTACATAATTGGGGAGGCCAAGTGCCGGACTTTTCATCAACATACATTTTAAACTTTCATATGCAGTTAACATTTCTTGTGACCATTGTACAGTTTTAGGTTTGTCCTTCAGTGTGGCTTGTCTCAAAATGTTATCATAATAGGAGCAATCAGATATCCACTGTCTGCAGTAATTTACCATACCCAGGAAGGACAGTAGTTCCTTCTGGGTAGTTGGGGTGACCAGGCCCAATACAGACTGTATGCGTTGTGGACTGATTTTCCTCTCTCCCTGAGTGAGCACAAAACCTAAGTAATCAACATGCTGTTTACACCATTGCATTTTTGTTTTGGACACCTTGTGTCCACATTCACAAAGCCAGTTTAGTAATGAAACACCATCCTCTCGGCAGGCCTCCTCAGTTTGACTACAGAGCAGCAGATCATCTGCATACTGTAGCAGGACTGAACCATGGTGAGGTTGCCAGGGCCCCAATGTGGCCTGGAGACAACAGGTGCGTCAATAATCTGCACCAGGTAAGTTGTTTACCCTCAAAAGAAAAGGCAAAAAGTAATTGTGTCTGTGAATCTACAGGTATGCTGAAAAAGGCATTCTTCAAATCAATTACAGAGAAGAACGCAGCATCTGCAGGGATTGCAGAAATGAGTGAGTTTACATCTGGAACAATTGGTGCAATTGGGACAATTAACTGATTGATCGCTCTGAGATCCTGTACAAATCTTATACTGCCATCAGCTTTGGCAACAGGGTTCACAGGAGTACAGTATGGTGATACAATATGTCTGAGAATACCCTGTTGTAAGAATTGCTGTATGAGACCTTCTATCTTTTCTGGTGAGAGGGGATACTGCTTTTGATAAACAGGTTGTGAGTCGGGTTTGAGATTGGCCTTATATGGTGTGCATGAGATTAGGCCAGTGTCATATGGACCTTCCGACCAAAGAGCGGGGTTTACTTGAGCTAAGTCAGGCATTGGTGGGTATCCCATTGACTCCCATTGAAGGAGCAGTCTTTTCCAAATCACCATCATATAGGTCAAAACACAAAACACTGGTTGTTGCACCGCTGTCCACATAAAAGGGAACTTTACTTCCATTTATAATAAGTGGCAGCAGAGGTGAATCTTTCCCTGACTGCGGGGTTGGTTCTGTCTGTCAAAGCGTCTGGAGTTCTGATAGTTATGAGTGAGTGCAGGTTTCTTTACATCAAAACACCCTGCAGCCTCTTTCTCATACAGATGTTTTTTTTTAAATCTATCGTACTATCAGAAGTCCAGGAAGAGACGCTTTGCTTAACAGAAACTATGACAGAAGGTAGAAGGTTGTTAATGAAGGTGGAAATGAGTAAGCTTTCTGAGTTAAGCAAAGGTAAGCCAGCGTCATCTGTCCAGCAGTCCTTAAACCTTTTCCAAAACTCAGTAACAGACTCCGAAGGTTTCTGTTTACAAGCTACAGCGACAGGCAAAAAAGCACAGGCAAAGGAGCACGGGTTTTAAAGACTTCCTTCATATGTGTATAGCTGCGTCCTTTGCAAGCTTTGCGCAAATAAGATATACAGCCATCGAGGGTAATAGTGGGCTTGGGACAGTGTTTTACTATTATCTAAACTCTGGGTTACTGGTGCGTTAGGGATAGAGCTAGTGGACGCAATTTCTAGCAGTGGAGTTGGAGGCGATCCCATCTGGTGTGAAAGGGTTACGGCTGCTAAGAGATCTGTGTCTTTAAGCGCAGGATATATTGGAATGTAAGGGGGAGGCGAGAGGGATTTCAAAGATTTACAGTTTCTCACTTCTTCGCTTCTGTGCTGTTGGGAACTGATATTTTTTAATCCTCCATATAGAAAGGGTAATTACTGCCTTCCCGTAGGAATGGGTCCTGTCCTGCTTTCTCTGTCTACCCTGCTAAATTATCCACCCAGGGATCAATCAAATAATAATCAGAGGTAGAACTACGGGCCACGTATGCTTTACATGTCTCTTCGGGTAGGGGAGGGGGGTATACAGTTTTCTTACTCTGACCAGAGCCCATAGTAAAACACAATTTCCAACAACTTTCTATGCATGCATCAGCTAACCAGTTAATTAGTTATTGACAATATCACAATATCATATGCATAGTACTTTAACAAGCAATCGATAGTAATAATCTGTACGTCTACTCACCACTCGTACAGGGACTTGGAAATGCAGCGTATTGTGATAGGAAGCAAGAAAGTTATAAGGGTATTCAACAGACGTATACTTACCACCCGTCAAGCTGAATACATGAAACTTATACTCTAATATCTGTTATGGCCATAACATAATAGACAATCAAATCGAGGTAAAATCTACGTTATGTATAGACTCCCAGGTCTATTTTAAGTATCCCAGATACTAACGTCTCGTTATGTATAGACTCCCAGGTCTATTTTAAGTATCCCAGATACTAACGTCTTTGGAGAGTTGCGCTTGGACCCCCGGTCCCTTCTCAGACGTATCTTTAAGTCCCAGACATTAAAGATGTTTGGTCACGTGTTCCCAGAACACTGACACGGATTCAGCTTCAGTGTATGACCGCAATCCCGTATGGCAAAGACAGACAATAAATTCTCTATCTTACCATCCGGGGACGACCAACTGAATCCCGGACGAGCCCCCACTTGAAAGGATTGCCCCTCTATTCTTTAACCCTCGATGTGATGGCCTCTCAGACGTCCGTGAGTGTAAACCTTTAGCCACAAGTAACATGCACAACACAAGCAGTAAAGATTCACACTGTTTATTGTTCGTTTAACAAAAGTATATAAAAGAAAGGATTTAGGGCGTGTATATCCAAAGTCAATAACTAATTGGACAGAACACAAAGGGGGCTAACATAACATGATTGGCTAGGAACTGCCGCAGTGGAAGGATATGCATATATGGGCAAGTTGGTACTTCAAATAGGAAAGTTATTCACACGGTATAAAAAAGATAAGAGACAAGGACAGTAGCAAGAAATGTGCTGGAACATTAAGTTCTATAACACAAGCAATTCTATGACATTGAAGCAGAGACGAGCTTTAACCCTTTCACCCACCGCTATCTCAAGTAGGTGCCCCGATGCTGGGGGGGGGCTCTTCTCCCGGTGACAAGGTGAGGGTAGGCTGTGTCTCACCGAGGAGAGGGAGAGCACTAGAGATGGCTACTGACTCAACACAGTGACTCGAATCATCAGGAAGTATGAATGATTCGAGTCACTCACTGTTTAATGAGTCGAGACAGCTGCAGCAGCAGCCTCTCTCAGCCAGAGGGATGAAAGGAAACTCAGTGTGTCCTTCAGTCAGTGTCTTCTGCTGAGTGTCTTTATCTGTGATTGGCCAGAGGCTATACCAGGTGACACCCAGTGGGAGGGGGGAGGGAGCAGTCACGACTCACCAGTCAGTGAGTGCTGTGCTGCTGTGCCTGATCCATTTCATGAATCATGATTCATCCTGAGTCTGCCAGTGAGTTGAGACAGTTGTACACTGTAGACTCAGTGACTCAGTGGATGGATCTGATTCATGCAGCATAAGGCTGCAGGAGGTGGAGCCCCTGTGGTACAGTGTTCTCAGCTCAGTGTTCCTGCTCAATGTGATTGTGGGTGGCAAACTCCCTGAAGGCTAGATAGTGGATAATATAATAAATCCAAGCCCACCTAAAATCATCCAATTAGCAAAGTATGCAAAATAAAAATATTTTTTTCTTTATTTGGTTTAGTTACAGACTGAATGATGTGTTTCATGGCTGTTAAGCTTTCTCTCCTCAGCCAGAAGTAATGTGCATATTCTGTAACTAGTATGCAATAAGTGCTTATTAATAATATATCAACATATTTGTGAATCTATGTTAATATATTATTAATAATCAGTATATTATTAATAATCAGTGCATAAGCAGCTGCCTCCCCCAGATACACTGCACAATCACTGCAGCTGAATAACTCCCTCCATGAGTCCAGCACTGATCTGCCAGCACTGGCAACTCACTGATTCATGTGCAGTCTCTGCAATACATTCCACTACAACTGAGTCATGACTCATGTGCCGAGACACTGACTCGAGACACTTTACTGAACTGAGTCATGTGTCTCAACTCAGTTCAGTGAATCACTTTGCCCATGACTAGAGAGCACACTTAAAATGCAGCCCGTTCGTTAGGCCCGCCCACCGGAAGTCGGATGAATGAGTTGTAAAGAATCAGAGCTGTTATACTGTACTAAAATTACTGTTTTTATTGCATAATTATGTTGCTTTTCACTTTTTTCTTTTCTTTTTACATTACAGTAAAATGTTATTTGCAAAATGCATAACAAGTGCATTCTTAATTATATTGTTTAAAACTGTACATTTAAAAAGTGCTAAATGCAGAATTAAATTATTTTTGATTTTTTTTTCAGTATTTTACGATGATGTCCTTACGAATGCACTGTTTAAAACCATTTCACGAATTACGCGCAACTTAAGTAATCCTTGCACTATTTACTTATCAGTTGAAAGAAGGTAAGTGTTATACTGTACATGTCTGCCTATTTAAAATTGCAGTTGTTTTGAAGAATTTTGAAATACTTTTCTAGATTAGATGTGTTCAACCACTGAAATATTTAAACACTTTTGTTAAGTGTTAATTAAAGCTACTTTGATAGGCTGGGTTTAGTCTGGCATCTTGTCAGGTGACCAATATGTATAGTATTTCACTGCCATCAGTAACCTGCCATCACTGCCAACTTCTACCAGCACCAGTTGGCCAAACCAACCACACATTAGGTGTGATTCAATTATCTGGGCACCAACCTGAAACTTATTGATATATACTGTATACCTCTCACTTTGTTTCACAAAATGAATATTTTTTTTCATTTCTTCAAAAATACATTTGTTACTTATGGGCCCTAGACACTTACTGATTACACTGAGCGATATGAACGATCTCATTAATTAATTCATATCGTTCATATCGCTCAGTGTGTAGGCACCAACGATGAACAATGTGCGGTCCCGCGCTTGTTATTGTTGGTGCCGGCTCGTTTATACATGCAAGCCAATATGGACAATATCGTCCATATTGGCATGCAGGGCTATGGGGCTGGGTGATGTCAGGGAGTGAAGAAGACCCTTTTGCTCTGATGGTATTAGCCCACCGCAGCACCCGCTTATGGTGAGAGGCTGAGGGGTCACCCCTTAATTTGTCCATTGTATTTATTTGAAGTATGTGAAAGTATGTTTTATCTTTGTTATTTGGATGTAATAAGAATTCCATATTTTTCACACATGTCCGTGGTTAGTGTTGGAATATCCATTTGGTTTTTTTTAGCACCAATCCCCTTCACTATTTTGTACTTTCATTGATTTTGGAAACTAGTGTTTCTGCAGTGGGGTACACTGGGATTCCACAGGGAATAACATCGGGGTATAGAGTTGGATCTTGTCCGTGGCACCAACAGGCTAAAGCTTTGACTGTTCCCAGGATGCAGTGCAACGCCTCCTCTATAGCCCCGCCTCCTGGCAGTGGAGCTCAGTTTTATTAACCAGTCCAATGCAGTAGCAGGTAAAATAGATACGGTAGAGGATAGCCACGTAAGTGCAGGTCACTAACGGGGGGCTGCGCTAGGCAGCCCTGAAAAGAGCTTTTCTAGAAGACTTCAAGGGCCGCAGCACAAGTACTAGTTGCAGTGTATGTCATGTTGACATTCTGTGCTGCGGCTCCATCACCTCCCTCAGCGGCGATGTATACTCCCGCGGCCTGGTTCCCGGGTACTTACAGCGGAGGCGCTCCGGTCATCAGGCACACATCACCTCTGGTGCTCTCCTGGCTCGCGTGGCCGCATTTCAGGGAGGAGATAAGAGGGTCCCCCAGGTGGGACCCGCCGGTAAATCACGGTCCCAGGAGACGGACCGCGCCGCTGGCGTGGACACGGTGGCCGTGCAGGGACCCCACTATATCCACCAGGGCAGAGAGCAGAGGTCGGATTTACAATAATCCATTTGTAATAGGCTCCATAGTACCTGGTGGTGAAGTCCAGCAGAGGGGATAAGGCGCTGACCTGTAGCTCCACCCCCAGCTCCAGGCGTCATCTACAGCTGGTGTTCTCGCCCTGGAGCTGCATTTCTCTCTCTCCCTCACTCCCCTCCCTGTCAGCGTTTGGGCGCCATTTCACGTGGCTGCGCTGATCCTGGGACTGATGGGCACTGTCTCCTCTGTAAAGCCGCCTGCCTCATCAGCACTATGCATTAACAGGACACTTAAGTATTCTACATGTCGTTTAGACAGCGTTAGTTAAGAACAAGTGCACTACTATATGAATATTTAGTACAAGTATTCTGTGATATACATCCAGTGTTTACTGTGCATTGTTATATCTGTATATATACATTTCTATATGTAGTATTACTAGTCCAGTGATGTTTTATTGGTTATATGTAATAATTTCTGCATTGTGCCTGTGACTGTGTGTGCCTATAGCTGCTGTGTGGTCTCTATTTTGTGTATCACACATATTGCTATCACTATATTCTGTACCCTGGGGGGCTAAGTGCGTCAGGGTCTCATATACCATATAGTGTTCCACAGGATATACTGTTTTTTATTTTTCACTGTGTGTTTCAGTCACCTCACACCGCTTAAATCCTCTGTTTGTGCTTTACATTTGCTGTCACATAATACAGGGGTTTTTTTTTTTTTTTTTTTTGCAGGTATAGTTTTTGTCTGGCTATATTGTACTGTTGCGCCCTAAGGCTACATTCCCAATAATGTCTGCTACACAGGGCGGGAAATCCGTAGACGCTTCTGCATCATGCAGTGCTGGCGCCATGGATTTGACTGAGGAAAAGGTTTTAGCTGAGGGTTCAAGTATTGGGTGCCCTGCACCTTCCAGTCAGTCTGCAGCACCTGTGGCTAATCAAGACCCATCTTGGGCTGCTTTTTCAAATATGCTGACTACACTTGTAACACGACTTACGCCTCCTGTGAGACCTCCTGTGCCATTACAGCCACATATTGTCCCTGTAGTTAATCCACCATGGGCAGATACTCTGTCAACCCAATTACAGCAATTAAGTCAGTCCTTGGTTAAACAGAAACCTAACCCTCGCCCTACTGGGACCAAAGGGTCCTCTAAGCGGGCCATTTCTTCCTCACAATCCACTAATATTTTGGATGATTTCTCCGGTGAGAATGGCGATTATACTGATCCTTCTGATACAGTTGTTTCTGATGAGGAATCCACGACTCAGGTTGATGTTGCTGAACTAGTGGAGGCTATCAAGCTGATTCTCCAGAATGATGATGAGATTGAACCTCCTTCTACGTCTAAGAAACCTGATAAGTTTAAACATCAGAAGGTTGCTAAAGTAGTTTTACCTCATTCTGATCTCTGAATTGACATACGCCAGAAAGCCTGGTCTTCTCCAGGAAATAAATTTTCCTTGTCTAAAAGGATGTTGGCTCGTTATCCTATCCCTGCGGAGTTGAGTAATAATTGGGAAACTCCACCGCTGGTGGACTCTCATGTCGCCCGTCTAGTGGTGTCTTCTACTCTGCCTGTCACCACTGTCACTTCACTGAAGGAACCGACGGATAAGCGTGTGGAGGGATGCCTGAAATCTATCTACACACTTACCGGTGCTGTACATAGCCCCAATATAGCAGCCTCTTGGGCTGCAAAAGCTATTGAAGCATGGGTTCAGGCAGTTGAGGATGAGCCACCTCTAAATTTTTCTGACACTGCCAGACAATATCTGTCGTATATTACCACAGCCTCTCACTATATTCAGGAGGCAGCCTCTGATGTCAGTGTAATGGCGGCCAAGTCGTCTACTACGTCTGTCCTGGCTCACTGGATTTTGTGGTGAAGGTCCTGAAAAGTGGACCTGGACTCCAAAAAGACCTTGGAGGTGCTCCCTTTTAAGGGGAACATACTATTTGGGGAGGAGCTGAACAAGATCATGACTGACTTGGCAAAAGCCAAGACTGCATGTCTCCCAAGTACCAATCCTTCTGCTCTGAAGGCTAAGAGTACCACTTTTCATTCCTTTCAACCTCCAGGTAAAGCAAAGGGTCAGGCGTATCCGAGACAGGCTCGTACTTCCAAAACCACCAAGCCCAAGTCTAAGCAATCTTGGGTCGCCCGTCAGCCTGCTTCCAAGCAGGACAAGCCTGCAGCATGACGGGGCGGGCCTCCCCCTGGGGGATCCCAGGATGGGAGGCCGACTTCTGCAGTTCGCCCAGGCCTGGTAAAGAACCACTGCGGATGCCTGGGTGCGGGAAGTTGTCTCTCACGGGTATGCAATCTCTTTCAAGAGACGCCCCCTCAACAGTTCTGCTCAATGGTTATCTCTTCGGATACGCTGAAAGCACAAACTCTACACTTGGTTGTACAATCTCTCCTAGAAACTGCAGTGATTGTGCCGGTACCTCTGTCTCAAAGATATTCGACCCTGTTTCTAGTCCCGAACCAAATGGGTCCTCCCGGCCTATACTCAACTTAAATCTTTGAACAAAGTTGTGAGGGTGTCCAAATTCCGTATGGAAACTCTGCACTCTATTGTACAAGCTATGGAACCCAAGGACTATATGGTATCCCTGGACATACAGGATGCTTACCTGCACATACCTATTGCCATGTCGCCTCAGCAATATCTGCAGGTGCTATTGGCAACCTACATTATCAATTCCAGGCCTTGCCTTTCGGACTGACCATGGCTCCTCGGATCTTTACCAAGGTCATGGCAGTCATGACGGCTCTTCTCCACCGTCAGGGTGTCAGGATCATGCCGTATCTGGACGACTTGCTGATCCTGGCGAACTCCCCAGAGGTTCTCCTTAGTCATCTGGAACTGACGGTCCAATTCCTACAAGCCCATGGGAGGCTCATCAACTGGAAGAAGTCCTCGGTTCCTGCTCAGAGCATGGTGCACCTGGGGGCATTGCTGGACACGCACAACCAATGATTGTTCTTGTCTCCAGAGAAAGTCCTTAGACTTCAGGACAGGATCAAATACTTCCTCTTTTGCCAGAGAGTGTCAATACACTCGGCGTTGCAAGTACTAGGCCTCATGGTGTCGGCATTCGACATGGTAGAGTTCACTCAATTTAATTCCCTCCCTCTGCAACAATTAATCCTTTCCAAGTGAAATGTCTTGCCTCACCGGATCAGGTTTCAAATGATCTCCTTGACTACGGAGGTTCGTCTGTCACTGAGCTGGTGGCTACAGGACCAACAGTTGAGCAGGGGCCATCCCTTCTGGATCTCCAACTAGGTCTTCCTAACAACGGACATCAGTCTGCGGGGTTGGGGCGCGGTGTTGGAGCAACACTCTCTCCAGGGTCGGTGCACCAAGGAGGAATCCCAATAAACATTCTGGAATTGCGGGCAGTGTTCAATGAGTTGACACTGGCCCTGCCTCTGGTACAAAACAGGCCTGTTCAAGTACAATCAGACAAAGCCACCACGGTGGCGTACATAAATCATCAAGGCGGCACTCGAAGTCGCATGGCAATGATAAAAGTGTAAAAAATTCTCCAATGGGCGGACCGCCATCTGCCAGCCATATTGGCAGTGTTCATTCTGGGAGTCCTCAACTGGGAAGCGGACTTCCTCAGTTGTCAGGACGTACACGCCGGAGAGTGGAGTCTTCATCTGGAAGTCTTTTAACTCCTAGTGGACAAGTGGGGCCTACCAGATGTAGACCTGATGGCGTCTCGACACAATCACAAGGTTCCGGTCTTCGGAGTAAGGACAAGGGATCCTCAATCGGCGTTCGTGGATGCACTACCAATTCCATGGAACTTTCAGCTGCCATATGTGTTCCCTCCAGTGTCACTCCTGCCCAGGGAAATACGGAAGTTCAAGCAAGAAGGAGGAGTACTACTTCTAGTCGCTCCAGCGTGGCCCAGACGCCATTGGTTCTCAGACCTGCGGGGTCTCTCAACAGAACGTCCTCCTCTACTTCCTCAACGCCCAGACCTCCTCGTTCAGGGCCCTTATGTCTACCCGGACCTGGCCAGACTGGCTTTGACGGCGTGGCTCTTGAAGCATCACTCCTGAGAACAAAAGGATTCTCTGAGTCGGTCATTCAAACTATGTTGAAGGCTCGTAAACCAGCTTCGGCTCGGATTTATTACAGGGTCTGGAATTACGATGAATTACGATGTCCATAGATTCAGAACTTCCAAAATATTGGCTTTTCTGCAAAGAGGCCTGGACTTAGGTCTTCGTCTGGCCTCCCTCAAGGTTCAAATATCTGCCTTGTCGGTGTGGTTTCAGAGGAAAACTGCGTCTCTTCCTGACGTTCACACTTTCATGCAGGGTGTTCTACGGATTCAGCCTCCTTATGTCCCTCCAGTGGCTCCATGAGATCTGTCTGTTGTATTGAATGCCCTGCAAGAGTCTCCATTTGAACCTCTTGAGTCTGTGGATCTTAAATGTCTTACGCTTAAGGTCGTTTTTCTGTTGGCTATTGCCTCTGCTAGGGTGTCGTCCACCCTTTCTGATTTTTCACCGTGACCGGACTGTTCTTCGAACTCGCCCTGGTTATTTGCCTAAGGTGGTGTCATCTTTTCACCTTAAGCAGGAAATTGTGGTTACGGCCTTCACCTCTTCTGGCTTGTCCTCCAAAGAAAAATCTTTGGATGTGGTACGGGCTCTCCGTGTCTATTTGGAGAGGACTGCCTCTATCAGGAGGTCTGATTCTCTTTTTGTACTTTTTGATTTTCATGTGGCTGGCCTGCGAATAAGCCACATAAGGACCTTCTTGGGTGGCCCGCCGTGGCGCGTCCGCAGAACAATTGTGCAAGGCGGCTACGTGGTCCTCAGTGAACACGTTCATCAGGTTCTATGCCTTTGATACTTCCGCCTCCCAGGATGCTTCATTTGGACGCTGGGTTCTTGTGCCCGCTACAGTACGTCCCCTCCCATGAGGAACTGCTTTAGGACATCCCCAATGTTATTCCCTGTGTATCCCAGGGTACCCCGCTGCAGAAAAGGAGATTTATGGTAGACTTACCACGGTTAAATCTCTTTCTATGAGGTACACTGGATTCCACAGTGCGCCCACCCTGATGCACTTAGTTTCTTTGGGTTTGTACGGCATTAGCCACTTGTACCTTCTCCTGTCGTGAGAATGTGGTTCTATGTGGCTAACCTCTACCGTCTCTATTTTACCTGCTACTGCATTGGACTGGTTAATAAAACTGAGCTCCACTGCCTAGAGGCGGGACTATAGAGGAGGTGGTGCAGTGCATCCTAAGAACAGTCAAAACTTTAGCCTGTTGGTGCCTCGGATCAAGATCCAACTCTACACCCCGATGTTATTCCCTGTGGAATCCAGTGTACCTCGCAGAAAGAGATTTAATCATGGTAAGTCTACCATAAATCTCCTTTTCTTTCCTTATTGGTTTTGTGGAGGCTGCGTTAAATCCAATTTATTGTGCATTTATATGGTATCTTTTTACCATTGTATTTTACTCACTAAAGCAGTTAAACAAATCATTAAATTGAAATCGGTGGTCTGGCAATTAACACGTGCAGTATGTTTTGGTATTATATTTTGGTACTATAATCTTCATGATTTGTAACTATTGTTTACTTATCCACACATTTCTGCTGCTGAGAAGTACTACATATATGACATAAAGTATGAGCAGCAGGTCATACATGTAATATGGCAATTAGTAGAGAGCAAATCACATCTAGGGCAAGCTCCTAGAGCTTCTTTGGTTTTATTTTTTTCTAAGAGTGTTTAGGCACAGGGAGGCTGCTGGCAACAGCCTCCGTGCTTCGTGGGACTTAGGGGGAGAGTAGTGTCCAACCCAGAGAGGTTAATGGCCACTATCTCCGCTGACTGGACACTGAGCTCCTGAGGGTGCTGATCGTTAGCCGTCCGAGGCGACAGCTCACTCCCGCAGCATGCCACCACCCCCTAACAGAGCCAGAAGATTCCGGTGGTGAGTGTGATGGCGGCAACATGATGGAAGCGCAGTACTGACACTGCGCTCCGGAGACTCAGCGGTACACAGTGCGGCGCTAGGAGGGGCGCCCTGAGCCTGCGCACATCCCCTAAACTGGTCACTCAGGCTATCAGGGACCTCGGTACCGCTGCTAGCACTATACCTCCGGCCAGTATAATGATTTCAAAGTGCGGGTCGGAGCTTCTCCTCAGAGCGGACCCAGCAGCTCACCAGCGCCATTTTCTCCCTGCAGATCCATAGACTGAGACATTGACAGGGAGTGCTGTCCCTCCACACGAATCCAACTATCCTGTGCAGTACCAGGGGGTTGTAGAAGGGGGGGTGGCGGTAGTTTACTGTGTAGTCTATTAAGGGTGCACAGTCAGCGCCAGGTATTTAATTTATAACTGCCTGATATAGCGCTGTGTGTGTGTTGGCTCCAAACTCTGTGTTCCTTTGAAGGTACTTGGGGGAAACTGTGTCTGACACATAGCCATGTCCAGGGACTCTGTGTCTTATGCTGCAGAGGAAGTATCTTCTCCAGAGGAATCCATTCCATGTACTCAGGAATGTAATACCATGTTTCAAGCCCCTGAATCTGAACCCCAATGGCTGGCTTCCATTAAGGGAATGATATCTCAGATTTCTCATACGTCCTAGAGGATGCTGGGGTCCACTTCAGTACCATGGGGTATAGACGGTTCCGCAGGAGCAATGGGCACTTTAAGACTTTTTAACAGTGTGAACTGGCTCCTCCCTCTATGCCTCTCCTCCGGACCTCAGTTTAGAAAATGTGCTCAGGCAGACTGGATGCACTCCAGGGGAGCTCTACTGAGTTTCTCTGAAAGACTTATGTTAGATTTTTTATTTTCAGGAAGGACTGCTGGCAACAGTCTCCCTGCTTCGTGGGACTTAGGGGGCAGAAGTAGGAACCAACTTCCTGAATAGTTCATGGCTCTGCTTCTGGCTGATAGGACACAATTAGCTCCTGAAGGGTACTGAATGCTATCTGCGGCTATGTGCTCACTCCCACAGCCCGCCGTCACCCCCCTTACAGAGCCAGAAGACAGGTGAGTGTAAGAAGAAAAGGATCTTCAGACATCGTGACGGCTGAAAGGTACCGCGCAGCGGGCGGGAACGCTGCGCGCCATACTACCCATCACACACAGGCATTGCAGGGCGCGGGGGGGGGCGCCCTTGGCAGCATGAAACCTACTAAAACTGGCAAAAATAAGGGGCATAAGATGCTGAGGCACAGTCCTATCCCCACCAGTATAAATATTAGTTCAAAAGATCTGAGGGGAAATGCGCCATTAAGAGGGCGGGGCTTCCTCCTCAGTCAGCCAGCACACTGCTCAGCGCCATTTTCTCTCCCTCCAGGCTGCAGAGAAGAACGCTGGTCCTCCTGCACTGCTGAACTAAGTATCAGGGTGCTAAACAGGGTGTGCACAGTGAGATTTGGTGCTATATATATATAATATTGTGTGATTATAAAAGCGCTACAGGTCTGTGGGCATTTTGTGTTACACAGACATTTTATTACTGGCGCTGGGTTGTGAACTGGCAAATCCTATCTGTGTCCTTCTGACAAACTTTGCTGTGGGTCTGTCCCCTATAAGTCTCGGAGTGTCTGTGGTGTGATTGTGCACGTGTGTGACATGTCTGAGGCAGGGAGCTCTTCCCCTGAGGGAACCATTTTAGGGACACAGAGTTGTAATGTGGTGGCACTGCTGACACACCATGAGCCTGAATGGGTGAAAGAATTACGTGATAGTGTGAATTATATCAGTAAGAGATTAGATAAGTCTGAGTCTCATGCAGAGAGCTGGAGAAAATCAGTGGAAGATGTGATTTTTAGCGGTTCTGCTTTTTCATCCACAGGTGTCACCTCTGGGTCACATAAAAGACCATTTGCACAAATAGTACAAACTGATACCGACACAGACTCTGATTCTTGTGTCGACGCTAGTGATTCCAGGGAGATAGTTCTTAAATTGGCAAAAAGCATTCAATACATGATTGTTGCTATAAGGGAGGTATTGGAAGTTACGGAACCACTCCGGTACCTCAGGAGAAGGCTTATTTTTATAAAGAAAAGAAAATTGATGTAACTTTCCCTCCTTCTCACAAGCTAAATACTCTTTTTGAGGGAGTTTGAAACCCTGAAAAGAAATTTCAGATTCCCAAAAGGATTCAGGTTGCTTATCCTTTCCCGGCAGAGGACAGAAAAAGGTGGGAGTCACCTCCAGTTTTAGACAGTGCCCTGTCACGGCTAACAAAAAAGGTGATTCTTCCTGCACCTGGGACGGCTTCACTAAAGGAGCCGGCAGACCGCAAGTTGGAGACTACGTTAAAATCTATTTATGTGGCCAATGGTACGCTGCTCAGGCCCACCATTGCTTGCGCGTGGGTGAGTAGGGCTATCGAAAAATGGTCAGATAAATTGTCATCTGAAATTGACACGATAAATAGAGACGAGATTCTCCTAAAGTTAGGTCATATCAAAGACGCTGCTGCATACATGCTAGAGGCCATGAAGGATATTGGGCTTTTAGGTTCAAAAGCCGCTACCATGGCAGTCTCGGCTAGGAGGGCGTTGTGGATTCGCCAGTGGAATGCTGACGCAGATTCCAAGAGAAATATGGAGGCTCTACCGTATAAAGGTGAGGCCTTGTTTGGAGATGGGTTGGATGCGTTGGTCTCTGCTGCTACCGCAGGTAAGTCGACATTCTTGCCTTATGCTCCAGCACCGACAAAAAAGACACATCACTCTCAGATGCAGTCCTTTCGGCCCAACAAATATAAAAAGGCCAAAGGTTCCCCCTTCTTTGCAGGTAGAGGGAGAGGACGAGGAAAAAAGTCTACAGCATCTCCCGGATCGCAGGAGCAGAAGTCCACCCCTGCTTCTGCAAATCTGCAGCATGACGCTGGGGCTCCCTTGCGGGAGTCCGCTCGGGTGGGAGCACATCTGAAACTTTTCAGTCAGATCTGGGCTCAAACTGGCCTGGACCCTTGGGTTTTGCAAATAGTGTCCTAGGGATACCAGCTGGAGTTTCAAGACGTCCCCCCATGCCGATTTTTCAAATCGACCTTGCCAGCTTCTCTTCCAGACAGAGAAGTAGTAAAGGCTGCAATTCAAAAATTATGTTGGGATCAAGTCATTGTCCTGGTACCCTTGTCACAGCAGGGAGGAGTTTTTTATTCAAGCCTCTTTGTAGTCCTGAAGCCGGACAGCTCGGTCCGACCAATTCTGAACCTAAAATCTCTGAATCTCTACCTGAAAAGGTTCAAGTTCAAGATGGAATCTCTGAGGGCAGTGATTTCCAGTCTGGAGGAACGAGATGTCATGGTGTCGGTAGACATAAAAGATGCCTACTTACATGTTCCCATTTATCCTCCACATCAGGCTTATCTGAGGTTCGCAATACAGGATTGCCATTACCAGTTCCAGACATTGCCGTTCGGACTCTCCACAGCACTGAGGGTGTTCACCAAGGTGATGGCAGAGATGATGGTCCTCCTCCGACAACAAGGAGTCCATATAATTCCTTACCTGGACGATCTCCTGATAAAAGCGAGATCCAAGGAACGGTTGGTGCAGAACATTGCACTCTCCCTGTTAGTGCTCCAACAAATGGTTAGATTTTGAATTTTCCAAAGTCATAGTTGGAACCAACGACAAGATTGTCTTTTCTGGGGATGATACTGGACACAGAAGTTCAGAGGGTATTTCTTCCAGTGGAAAAAGCTCTGGAGATCCAGAAAATGGTCAAACAAGTTTTGAAACCGACAAGAGTGTCAATACACCAATGCATTCGGTTGTTGGGAAAGATGGTAGCGGCCTACGAGGCCATACAGTTTGGCAGATTCCATGCCAGAGTTTTCCAGTGGGATCTGTTGGACAAGTGGTCCGGATCCCACCTACATATGCTCACCTATTAAAGGGACACAGATTCGGGATTCAGGACTGGGTCCTAGTAACCACGGATGCAAGTCTCCGAGGCTGGGGAGCAGTCACACAGGGAAGAAGCTTCCAAGGAAAATGGTCAAGTCGGGAATCCTGTCTTCACATAAAAGTTCAGGAATTGAGAGCCATTTACAACGGCCTTCTACAAGCGGTGCATCTTCTACAAGATCGGCCAGTGCAGATCCAGTCGGACAATGTAACAGTAGTCGCGTACATAAACCGTCAGGGCGGAAAAAAAAGCAGAGCGGCAATGGCAGAGGTGACAAAGATCCTCCTCTGGTCAGAAAGACATGCGAAAGCTCTGTCAGCAATTTTCATTCCGGGATTGGACAACTGGGAAGCAGACTTCCTCAGCAGACACGATCTCCATCCAGGAGAGTGGGGCCTCCACCAAGGAGTCTTCGCAGAGGTGACAAGTCTTTGGGGAGTTCCTCAAGTAGACATGATGGCATCTCGTCTCAACAAGAAGCTTCAAAGATATTGTTCCAGGTCGAGAGATCCTCAAGCAGTAGCAGTGGATGCACTGGTGACCCACTGGGTGTTTCGGTCGGTATATGTCTTCCCTCCTCTTCCACTAATACCAAAAGTTCTCAAAATAATAAGAAGAACAAGGGTTCGAGCAATCCTCATTGCCCCGGACTGGCCAAGGAGGGCTTGGTATCCAGATCTTCAGGAGTTACTCATTGAAGATCCTCGGCCTCTTCCTCCTCGCGAGGACCTGCTACAGCAGGGGCCGTGCGTATATCAAGACTTACCGCAGCTACGTTTGATGGCATGGCTGTTGAGCGCCGGATCCTAGCCCGAAAGGGGATTCCTAAGGAAGTCATTCCCACATTTGTTCAGGCCAGGAAAGGAGTAACGTCAAAACATTACCACCGTATTTGGAGAAAACATGTGTCTTGGTGTGAATCCAAGAAGGCTCCTATGGAAGAGTTTCAGTTGGGATATTTTCTCCATTTTCTGCAGGCAGGTGTGGATGCGGGCCTAAGATTGGGTTCAATCAAGGTTCAGATTTCGTCCTTATCAGTTTTCTTTCAAAAACAATTGGCCTCCTTTGTAGAAGTTCAGACGTTCGTGAAAGAGGTGCTGCACATCCAACCTCCATTTGTGCCTCCGGTGGCACCATGGGACCTGGAGGTGACAAGTCTTTGGGGTGTACCTCAAATAGACATGATGGCCTCCCGTCTCAACAAGAAGCTTCGGAGGTACTGTTCCAGGTCGAGAGACCCACAAGCAGTGACGGTGGACGCTCTGGTATCTCCGTGGGTGTTCAAGTCAGTGTACGTGTTCCCTCCACTTCCACTCATCCCAAGGATTCTCAAAATAATAAAAAGAACAAGAGTTCAGGCGATCCTCATTGCTCCGGACTGGCCAAGGAGGGCTGGGTACGCGGATATTCTGGAGTTATTGCTGGAAGATCCGAGGCCTCTTCCTCTTCGAGAGGACCTTCTGTAACAGGGGCCGTTCGCTTATCAAGACTTACCGAGGCTACATTTGACAGCATGGAGGTTGAACGCCAGATCTTAGCTCAGAAGGGTATTCTGAGCTAGGTTATTCCTACCCTGATACAGGCTAGGAAGGGAGTAACGTCTAAACATTATCGTATTTGGAAAAAATATGTCTCTTGGTGTGAATCCAAGAAATTTCCTACGGTGGAGTTTCAACTGGGATGGTTTCTCCTCTTCCTGCAAGCAGGTGTGGATATGGGCCTGCGTTTGGAATCCATAAAGCTCCAGATTTCGGCTTTATCTATTTTCTTCCAGAAACAATTGGCTGCCCTCCTTGAGGTTCAGACTTTTTTGAAAGGGGTTGTGGCGCTGACGGCACCCTGAGATCTTAACGGGGTGTTGCATTTCCTGGAATTGGATTGGTTTGAGCCTTTACAGGAGGTTGAGGTCAAGTTTCTCAAGTGGAAGGCTGTCACTTTGTTGGCCTTAGCTTCTGCTCAACGTGTGTCGGAATTGGGGGCTTTATCCTGTAAAAGCCCCTACTTAATCTTCCATGAAGATAGAGCTGAGCTCAGGACGCATCAGCAGTTCCTTTCAAAGGTTGTGTCGGCTTTTAATTTCAACCAACCTATTGTGGTGCCAGTAGCTACTGACTCCTCAATTACATCAAAGTCCTTGGATGTTGTGAGGGATTTGCTGATTTATGTGAAGAGGACGGCTCGTCCTGTATGATCACAAGAAAATTGGGTTTCCTGCTTCTAAGCAGACGATTTCTCGCTGGATCAGGTTCACTATTCAGCATGCATATTCTACGGCAGGATTGCAGTGTCCAAAATCTGTTAAGGCCCACTCTACTCGTAAGGTGGGTTCTTCCAGGGCGGCTGCCCGGGGTATCTCAGCTTTACAGCTTTGCCGAGCAGCTACTTGGTCTGGGTCGAACACGTTTGCTAGGTTCTACAAGTTCGATACTTTGGCCTCTGAGGACCTTAAGTTTGGTCAATCAGTTCTGCAGGAACCTCCGCGCTCTCCCCCCCGTTCTGGGAGCTTTGGTACATCCCCATGGTACTAATGTGGACCCCAGCATCCTCTAGGACGTAAGAGAAAATAGGATTTTGGTTACCTACCGGTAAATCCTTTTCTCGTAGTCCGTAGAGGATGCTGGGCGCCCGCCCAGCGCTTCGTTATCCTGCAGTGGTTACTTGGTGCAGTACTGCTTTGTTCTTAGTTAAGTACTGCGTTATTGCTTTGTTCAGTAATATTTTCAGCTATTGCTGAGTTTTCAGGCTAGTTAGCTTGGTTTGCCTTGTTTGTGTGAGCTGGTGTGAATCTCGCCACTATCTGTGTATTATCCTTCTCTCGAAGTATGTCCATCTCCTTGGGCACAGTTTCTAGACTGACTCTGGTAGGAGGGGCATAGAGGGAGGAGCCAGCCTACACTCTCAAACTCTTAAAGTGCCAATGGCTCCTAGTGGACCCATCTATACCCCACGGTACTAATGTGGACCCCAGCAACCTCTACGGACTACGAGAAAAGGATTTACCGGTAGGTAATTAAAATCCTATTTTTTATAAATTAGCAAAAATCTCGAAAAACTTTTTTCACGTTGTCATTATGGGGTATTGTGTGTAGAATTTTGAAGTAAAAAAATAAATTATTCAATTTTGGAATAAGGCTGTAACATAACAAAATGTGGAAAAAGTGAAGCGCTGTGAATACTTTCCGGATGCACTGATCTTGGGAGGAACATTAAGAGACCTGTTCATAAATGACTGGCCTCAAACCTTTAGTAACTGGATCAGTGTCACAAAAAGATTAAGCCCAAAGCTTCTTAAATTGGGTGTTTTTATTTTTTCACATCTCATCATCACTTCATGTTGTGTTTTGTTGTCAATATAAAATCTGCTACGTGTTATTTGTCACATGACATTACATCTACTGTATACAATTTCAAGATTTAGTGAGGCTTAAATAATTCATTGGGGGAAATTCAAATGTTTGAAAAGTCGGTTGGGAGTCTGTTTTTTCCTGTCTATTAGATAGGAAAAAACAGACTTCCAACTGACTTTTCAAACATTTGAATTTCCCCCAAAATGTTATAATACTGTATATCAAAACAGGGGTGTAACTTGAGGTTTGTGGGCCCCTTAGCAAAAGCTTGAAAGGGCCCCCTACCCCCACTGACAGAGACAGGTAAAAAACACACACACACACACACATTTGCCCGAATGTGTGTGGGGGGGGGGGGGGGGGGGGACATACCTAAAACTGTAAGTGGGAGACCTTGCTTACACGGAAGTTACGTCACTAGCCAGGGGTGAATGCTGGTATACATGGAGAAGGTAGGAGAGAGTTGATGTACAGGCTTACGGTCCTAAGATCGACAAGACTTAGGTCGACAGTCATTAGGTCAACCACTATTGGTCGACATGGTCAAAAGGTCAACATGGTTATTAGGTCGACATGAGTTTTTCAAATTTTTTCTTTCATTTTCTGAACTTTTTCATACTTTACGATCCATGTGGACTATGACTAGGAATAGTAACCTTGCCCAAAGCATGGCCAGCAAAAACTCATGTCGACCTTTTTCCATATCAACCTTGTTCATGTCGAGCTAATGACCATGATGACCTTTTAACCACGTCGACCAAATGCATGTCGACCAATAGTGGTCGACCTAATGACTGTCAACCTAAATCTTGTCGTCCTAATGACCCATACCCTATATACATAGAGCGGATATGCATGGGATGTGAACAGAAATACATGGTGAGGGGAAATCAAGCATATATGGGATGTAGAGCAGGTATACAGTACATGGGTTAGAGCCGATGTAAGTGGGGGGAGTTATACATGGAGTGTGGAGCAGGTATACATGGGGGAGAGCTGGTATACATTGGGGAGGGAAGGCTGGGTGCATGTGGTGCCGCTTCCACTTTGGTATTACTATGTCAACTATTAGGAGGTTGTGATTGTTCATTACACTGCAACCCCAGCACTTCTACATATAACACATTATAGTGACACACATTATAACACCACCAGCACTACCTATAATAACACATTACAGCACCACCAGCACTACCTATAATAACACATTACAAAAACACACATTACAGCACCACCAGTACTACCTATAATAACACATTACAGTGACACACATTACAGCACCACCAGCACTACTACCTATATAACACATTACAGTGACACACATTACAGCACCACCCAGCACTGTCTATAATAACACATTATAGTGACACACATTACAGCACCACCCAGCACTACTACCTATAGTAATACATTACAGTGACACACATTACAGCACCACCCAGCACAACTACCTGTAATAACACATTATAGTGATACGCATTATGGGGGTAATTCCAAGTTGATCGCAGCAGGAATTTTGTTAGCAGTTGGGCAAAACCATGTGCACTGCAGGGGAGGCAGATTTAACGTGCAGAGAGAGTTAGATTTGGGTGTGGTGTGTTCAATCTGCAATCTAGTTTGCAGTGTAAAAATAAAGCAGCCAGTATTTACCCTGCACAGAAACAAAATAACCCACCCAAATCTAACTCTCTCTGCACATGTTATATCTGCCTCCCCTGCAGTGCACATGATTTTGCCCAACTGCTAACAAAATTCCTGCTGCGATCAACTTGGAATTACCCCCTATAGCACCACCCAGCACTACCTATAACAACACATTACAGTGACACACATTACAGCACCACCCAGCATAACTACCTATAATAATACATTACAGTCAGTGGCGGAAATAGCGCCAGTGCAATAGGCCCACCGCTGTCACATGACTCATTGTATGCCGGCTGCGCTGCCCATCGGTAGAACTCTTCAATAAATGCAGCCGCTGCCTGCTCTGAATACGGTGATTGACAACGGTCCGGCTGGAGGGGCCGCTCTTTTACTCTCTGTTACTCCCCATACAGTGACAGTAACACTACCTGCAGTGTAGCCCCTGAGCCTTGGCGCTTATGTTAATGACAGCCTCTGGGCCCTACCAGAGATGGAGAAGGGGCGACTCTCTCCTTTCTCCTATCCCATACTCTATTACGCTGTCTGTCAGGCTGCTGATGCCGAGCCTCAGTTGCCCCATATGATGCTAAAGGCGGGGCATGCTGTCCGACTTTCCTCCATCACTATCTTTGCAGCTGCTGTGTCATCATCTCTGCATGCGTAAGGATCGTGGAGTGGGTGAAAGGTTAGCAAACTCCGATTCTCTCTCCCTCCACCCCCTCTTTCAACAGGGTCTCTCATTAGAAAGGGGAGACACTGTAAAATGCATTTGCTCTGGGCAGCAAGGCTCCATACTTTACCTCTAGCTGCTGATTGGCTGGAATGCTTTCAGGATCCTACCTAATATTTCTCCCAATCCTCTGTTCTCATACTACACACCTTGTTAATGATGTCCTTAAACAGCTAGTGAGCAGCAGGCTCTACAGCAGGCATGTCAAACTCAAAATCCCAACTGGGCCGAATAATCAAGGTCTAAGTCTTGTGTGGGCCGCAAGAAAAAGAAAGAGTCTTATATGCAATAATATAATAATAATAATAGTACCATATATCAGTGTGTGCCAGGAGCTGTTATTCCCCCTTATACAGTATATCACCACCGGCAGTGCTTGATACACATAATTGCCCCCACGGTGCCAAATAACACACACCAACCCTCGGTGCCAGATAACACATATGCCCCCTCGGTGCTAGATAACACATATGCCCCCACGGTGCCAGATAACACATATGCCCCCTCGGTGCCAGATAACACATATGCCCTCTCGGTGCCAGATAACACATATGCCCTCTCGGTGCTAGATAACACATATGCCCCCTCGGTGCCAGATAACACATATGCCCCCTCGGTGCCAGATAACACATATGCCCTCTCGGTGCTAGATAACACATATGCCCCCACGATGCAAGATAACTCATATACCTCCACGGTGCCAGATAACACATATGCCAGCCCCCTCCAATTTACCTTCCTCCTTGACAGCTAACAATTACTTTTCAATGCAGAATTTGCATCGCAGACGACTCTTCCTGCTCTTCAAGGTCAGATGGGCACACAGTGAGTGTAAATTTCCTCTATATAATAATAACAATACCACATATCAGTGTGAGCTGACAGCTGTGCTATACCCCTTCATATATAACTGTGTGGTTCCCTCTCCCCTATATAATAATAATAATACCATATATCAGTGTGTGCCAGGAGCTGTATATACCTTATACAGTATATCACCACTGGCAGTGCCTGATACACATAATTGCCCCCACAGTGCCAAATAACACACACGCCCCCCCAGTGCCAGATAACACATATGCCCCCTCGGTGCCAGATAACACATATGCCCCCTCGGTGCATTTTATATTAAATAAATAAGTACTATTATTACTATATAGGGGAGAGAGGACCGCACTTTATATATGAGGGTGAATAACAGCTCCTGGCACACACAGAAACTACTATCTTTATGAGTGTGCTAGGAGCTGTTATTCCCCTCATATATAAAATGTGGGCCTCTCTCTCCTAGCTGACTGGCTAGATAGCTTCAAAAGCATGATTCCGAATGTAAATTCAGAATTGGTGGCTGCTAAAAGAGAGAGACAGGTGCTAAGACAATCTATTGATTGTGTGGCTAAGGCTGCAGATTCCAAGATTATCAGCCCCCTCTAGTGGTATCCCATAAACGCTCACTGCCTCAGGTATTACAGTCTGATTCTGACTCTGATCAGCCAGATGATGATGATATGAATGAGGACAGCTCTCTGTCCCCTGGAGTTGAGGCCCTCATCTCTGCTATTAGAGAGGTCCACCACATACCTGATCAGGAGACCAAATGAGGAATTATATTTTAATGTTAGACCAAAGACCTCAGCAACTTTCTCTTACATCCTAGAGGATGCTGGGGTCCATATTAGTACTATGTGATATAGATGGGTCCACCAGGAGCCATTGGCACTTCAAGAGTTTAACAGTGTGGACTGGCTCCTCTCTCTATGCCTCTCCTACCAGACTCGGTTTAGAAAATGTGCCGGAAGGAGCCAGTCACAGCTAGGGGAGCTCTACAGTGCTTTCTTAGTAAAAGTTTATTTTAGAGTTTTTATTTTACAGGGAGGCTGTTGCCAGCAGCCTCACTGCATCGAGGGACTGAGGGGGGGAGCAGTGTCCGCCCTGCGTGGTCTGAGCCACTGTCTCCACTGACTGGACACTGAGCTCCAGAGGGGATAGATCGCTCCCCACCGCAGGGGAACGCTCACCCCAGCAGCATGCCGCTACCCCTTGCAGAGCTGAAGTTTGTGGCGAGTGAGTCACCGACCCCCCTAGCAAGCGGGGGGCCGGTGTGAAGATGGCGGCTACAGGGTAGGATCGCAGTACTAACTGCGCTCCGGGGGAGGCTCCGCGGTACTTAGGTGCGGCGCTGTGAGGGGCGCCCTGAGCCGGCGCCTTAACCCTACACTGACCAGAAAGCCTGTCGGGGTCTGCGGATCTCAGCCAGCAAAAAATCCTCATGCCAGTATAATCTTGGAAGAGCGTGAAGACAGCGCCATTAAGGAACGGGAGCTTCTCAGAGCGGACCCAGCAGCATTCAGCGCCGTTTTCCTGCCTCCAGAGCAACTCCAGCTATCTGCACGGTACCAGGGGGTTGTAGAAGGGAGGGGAGGCTGTGTAAGACTGTGTCACCAATTAAGGGACACAGTCAGCGCTGGTTAAGGGTTTCCCTATACCTATATAGCGCTGTGTGTGAGTTGGCTCCAATCTCTGTCTCTCTGCCATTCTTGGGGGGGAAACTCTGCCTGCCCTGTACCCTGTGTGTATGTGGGGTGTACAAGCAAACATGTCTAGAGACTCTGGCCCTGATTCCGAGTTGTTCGCTCGCTAGCTGCTTTTAGCAGCATTGCAGACGCTAGGCTGCCGCCCTCTGGGAGTGTATCTTAGCTTAGCAGAATTGCGAACGAAAGATTAGCAGAACTGCTACTAAATAATTCCCTGCAGTTTCTGAGTAGCTCCAGACCTACTCCTAGACTGCGATCACCTCAGTCCGTTTAGTTCCTGGTTTGACGTCACAAACACGCCCTGCGTTTGGCCAGCCACTCCCCCGTTTCCCCAGCCACTCCTGCATTTTTACCTGACACTCCTGCGTTTTTTAGCACACTCCCTGAAAATGGCCAGTTTCCGCTCAGAAACACCCACTTCCTGTCAATCACACTACAATCACTCGAGCGATGAAAAAACGTAGCTCGAGCTTGTGTAAATCTACAAAGTTTTGTTTGAAAGTACTTAGCGCATGCGCGCTGTGTACCATGCGCAAGTGCATTTTTGCCGTTTTTTCACTTGATCGCTGCACTGCGAAAATCGGCAGCGAGCGAACAACTCGGAATGACCACCTCTGTCTCATATGCTGCAGAGGATTTATCTTCTCAGGAAGATCCCATGTAATCAGGATTGCACTGTTGTAGCGCAGATCCCAGCTAGAGAACCAGAGTGGCTAACCTCTCTTAGGGGGGCTATTTCTCAGATTTCTGAAAGGGTTGCAAGGACTGAGCATGCAAATCAGGTGTTGCAGTCCTTTATGGCAGTATGGTCTGATACTGCTCCCTCAGGGTCTCCTGCGGTACATTCTCACAAACGTGCTCTTGCCCAAATTATGCAGGATGACACGGATACCGATTCTGACACAGCAGACGGTGATGGGATGTGTCGAGGGGGACGGAATCACTTGCTAAGGGGGTGCAGTTGATGATTGAGGCCATGCGGGATGTGTTACATATTTCTGACACACCTCCTAAGCAGGTTGAGGAGGCCTTTTTCACGGACAGTAAGAAATCCCCTCTCACCTTCCCAGCATCTAAGGAATTAAATGCTATATTTGAAAAAGCCTGGGAAAACCCGGAGAAAAAATTCTAGATCCCTAAAAGGGTCCTGGTTGCTTTTCCCTTCCCGGAAGACGATAGAAAAAAAATGGGAGTCCCCGACTATAGTTGACGCCTCTGTCTCCAGGCTGTCAAAACACGTTGAAGGACCCGGCTGATCGCAAAGTGGATGCTACGCTCAAATCCATATACACGGCTTTAGGGGCTATACTGCGGCCTACTATTGTCTGTGCATGGATTTCTAAAGTTATAGCCAAGAGGTCAATATCTCTGCAGGAGGACTTGACTACGATGGATAAAGGTGACGTTAATTTGTTTATACAGTACATCTTAGGCGCCTCTTTTCTAGTGTATACATATTCAGCCTAGTAAGTCTTTCCTTATAGTCCAGTCCTAGGCCTTTAATCAATTTAGTAGCTCGCCTTTTAACACTTTCGAGTTCACTGATGTCTTTTTTATACAATGGTGCCCAAAACTGAACACAATATTCCAAGTGCGGACGTACCAATGCCTTATACAGCGGCATGATTACATCCGAGTCCCTTGTCTCAATTCCCCTTTTTATGCACGCTAGCACCTTACTTGCCTTCTTTACTGCATTTTGACATTGTGTACGGTTATTAAGCCTATTATCAATGAACCTCATTTTCCATTTAGACACCCAGAGTTCAAGTTTAGATAGATCATTCTGCAAGGACTCCACATCCAATTCTGAATGAATTACCTTACACAGTTTAGTATCATCTGCAAAGATTGACACTGTGCTTTCCAGGCCTATTTCTAGGTCATTGATAAATATGTTGAACAGTAGTGGTCCGAGTACGGACCCTTGTGGTATTCCGCTGACTACTGGGGACCAGGTTGAGGACTTCCCATTGACCACTACTCACTGTACCCTGCTATCCAACCAGCTGCTTATCCATGTGCAAATAGTTTTTCCTAGGCCAATCTCCTTTAATTTGATCATCAGTCTCCTGTGAGAAACTGTATCGAAGGCTTTTGCAAAATTTAGGAAGACCACATCCACTGCTTTTCCTTGATCAAGATTATTGCTTACTTCCTCGTAGAAGCTAATTAAGTTAGTCTGACATGACCTGTCCCTCACAAACCCATGCTGGTTCTTGCTAATAATCCTAGCGGACTTTAGATACTCCTGTATGACGTCCCTTAGAAATCCTTCCAATATTTTCCTCACTATAGATGTTAAACTAACTGGTCTGTAGTTTCCCGGAAGATTTTTGGATCCCTTTTTAAATAATGGCACTACCTCAGCTATACGCCAATCCTTCGGTACCATGCCTGATCTAATTGAACTATTGAAAATCAAGTATAGGGGTCGTGCTAATTATGAATTAAGCTCCATAAGAACCCTCGGGTGAAGTCCATCAGGACCAGGTGATTTATTAATCACCAATAAGAAGGTTGCTTCCTACGAGGCTCTGCAGTACGGAAGGTTTCATGCTCGATCCTTTCAGCTGGATCTCTTTGACCAGTGGTCGGGATCTCACCTACATATGCACTAGAGGATACGTCTGTCGCCAAAAGCCAGGATTTTGCTCCTCTGGTGGCTTCAACTACCACACCTTCTGGAGGGCCAATGGTTCGGAGTTCAGGATTAGATCCTTCTAACCACGGATGCAAGTCTAAGAGGTTGGGGAGCAGTCGCTCAGGGGGAAACCTTCCAAGGAAGGTGGTCAAGTCAAGAATCCCTTCTCCCGATAAACATCCTGGAGCTAAGAGCCATATACAACGGCCTTCTTCAAGCAGCACACCTTCTGCAGGGTCGTGCTGTTCAGGTGCAGTCGGACAACGTGACCACAGTGGCCTACATAAATCGACAAGGCGGAATGAAGAGCAGGGCTGCAATGTCAGAGGTGACAAGAATCCTCCTCTGGGCAGAAAGGCACGCGGTAGCGATGTCAGCAATCTTCATTCCGGGAGTAGACAACTGGGAAGCGGACTTCCTCAGCAGCCACTACCTCCATCCAGGAGAGTGGGGCCTCCACCCGGAGGTGTTCGAGGAGGTAACCGGTTGGTGGGGGGTTCCTCACATAGACATGATGGCCTCCCGCCTCAACAAGAAGCTGCAGAGTTACTGTTCCAGGTCGAGAGACATACAGGCAGTGATGGTGGACGCACTAGTAACACCGTGGGTATTCACGTCAGTGAATGTGTTCCCTCCACTTCCTCTACTTCCAAAAGTTCTACAACTTATAAAAAGAACAAAGGTTCTGGCAATTCTCATTGCTCCGGACTGACCAAGGAGGGCTTGGTACGCGGATCTGCTGGATCTACTGCTGGAAGATCCAACGCCCCTACCTCTTTGAGAGGATCTTCTACTGCAGGGGCCGTTTGCTAATCAAGACTTACCACGGCTACGTTTGATGGCATGGTGGTTGAGCGCCAGAGCTTAGCTCGGAAGGGTATTCCGAGCTAGGTTATTCCTACCCTGAAACAGGCTAGGAAGGGGGTAATGTCTACACATTAACATCGAATTTGGAAAAATATGTGTCTTGGTGTGAATCCAAGAAATGTCCTGTGGTGGAGTTTCAACTTGGACGTTTTCTCCTTTTCCTGCAAGCAGGTGTGGATATGGGCCTGAGATTGGGCTCCATCAAGTTCCAGATCTCAGCTTTATCCATTTTCTTCCAAAAACAATTGGCTGTCCTCCCTGAGGTTCAGACCTTTTTGAAAGGGGTTCTGCACATCCAGCCTGCCTTTGTGGCACCAAAGGCACCCAGGGATCTTGATGTGGTGTTGCAGTTCCTGCAATCGGATTGGTTTGAGCCTCTGCAGGAGGCTGAAATAAAATTTCTCACGTGTAGGCGGTCACTTTGTTGGCCTTAGCTTCTGCTCGACGTGTGTCAGAATTGGGGGCTTTGTCCTGTAAAAGTCCCTATCTGGTCTTCCATGAAGATAGAGCGGAACTCAGGACTCATCTACAGTTCCTTCCTATTAAGCAACCTATTGTGGTGCCAGTGGCTACTGACTCCTCATTTGCTTCAAAGGCCTTGGATGTTGTGAGGGCTTTGAAGATTTATGTGAAGAGGACGGCTCGTCATAGAAAATATGACTCTCTGTTTGTCCTCTATGATCCCAAGAAAATTGGGTGTCCTACTTGTAAGCAGTCGATTTCACGTTGGATCAGGTTCACCATTCAGTATGCGTATTCTACGGCAGGATTGCCGTGTCCAAGATCTGTTAAGGCCCACTCTACTCGTAAGGTGGGTTCTTCCTGGGCGGCTGCCCGGGGTGTCTCGGCTATACAGCTTTGCCGAGCAGCTACTTGGTCTGGGTCGAACACGTTTGCTAAGTTTTACAAGTTCGTTACTTTGGCCTCTGATGACCTCAAGTTTGGTCAAGCAGTTTTGCAGGAGCCTCCGCGCTCTCCCTCCCGTTCTGGGAGCTTTGGTACATCCCCATGGTACTAATATGGACCCCAGCATCCTCTAGGACATAAGAGAAAATAGGATTTTGGTTACCTACCGGTAAACCCTTTTCTCGTAGTCCGTAGAGGATGCTGTGCGCCCGCCCAGCGCTTCATTATCCTGCAGTGGTTATTTAGTTCAGTACTGCCTGGTTTCTAGGTAAGTTCTGCATTTTTTACTGTTTCAGTACTGTTTCAGCTGTTGCTGAGTTTATCCGGCATGTTGGCCGGATTTTCCTTGTTGTGTGAGCTGGTATGAATCTCGCCACTATCTGTGTATAATCCTTCTCTCAAAGTATGTCGTCTCCTCAGGCACAGTTTCTAGACTGAGTCTGGTAGGAGGGGCATACAGGGTGGAGCCAGCCCACACTGTTAAACTGTTAAAGTGCCAATGGCTCCTGGTGGACCCTATACCCCTTGATATTAATATGGACCCCAGCATCCTCTACGGACTACGAGAAAAGGATTTACCGGTAGGTAACCAAAATCCTTTTTTTCCTGTGTCTAAGGAATTAAACTCCCTGCCCAGAGAGGCTTGGTTAAACCATGATAAAAAATTTAAGATCCCTCAGAGGTTTTTAACTACTTTTCCCCTCCCTGCTGAGGACAGGAAGATATAGGAAAACCCACCGTCAGTTGATACGTCTGTCTTCAAACTGTCCAAAAAATTTGTACTACTGGTACCAGGGGCTGCATCCCTGAAGGAGCCGGCTGACCGTAAGATTGAGACTACACTCAAGGCAATTTATACGGAAGCGGGTGCGGCACAGCGCCCCACAATAGTTTGTGGGTGGATTTCTCGAGCAGTAGTCAGGTGGTCTGACACTGTTATTGGAGGTTTAGAATCTCTACCCCGTGATGAGGTCATTACTCTGCTGCAACATATACAGGATGCTGCAATCTTTATGAGTGAAGCTATTAAGGAATTGTGTAAGGTAAATGACCACACTACTGCTATGGCTGTTTCGGCGCGCAGGGCTCTGTGGTTACGTCAGTGGTCAGCTGACGCTGACTCCAAAAAGGTGGTAGAATATCTTGCCTTGTTTGGAGATGAATTAAATAAATGGATATCCCAGGCTATGGCGGGTAAGTCTACCTATCTGCCGTCAGCTGCGCCGCCTGCTAGACGTTCTTACTCCAGACCCTCCTTGCAGTTCTTTTGTGTGGCAAGGTTCAGAGGCAGGCGCCGAGGGGCCTCCACCACCTCCAGAGGATCTCATGGTAAATCCCGTAAACCTGCACATGCCGTCTCCCTGGACCAGACCTCCAGATCTCCTGCTGCTAAGCCTTCCACGTGATGGTTGGTCCCAGTGGAGAGGCGCCTTTCAGGTAGGAGCTCGCCTTCAACACTTCGCCCACGTGTGGGCGGAGTCCTGCCAGGATCCTTGGGTGAGGGACCTCATTTCCCAAGGGTACCGGCTGGAATTCCAGACACTCCGTCCTCACAGGTTTTTCAAGTCGGGCTTACCAGCTTTACCTGCAGCAAGAGTCACCTTGCAAGAGGCTATTCAAAAGCTTTTGCAGACAGGGGTGGTGGTGCCTGTACCTCCTCAGTTACGCAACCAGGGTTTTTACTCCAGTCTTTTTGTCGTACCCAAACCAAACGTTTCGGTGCGCCCCATCTTGAACTTGAAGTCTCTAAACCCGTATCTGCGGGTATTCAAATTCAAGATGGAATCACTGCAGGCAGTGGTGTCCGCACTGGAGGAGGAGGAGTTCATGGTATCTCTGGATGTCAAGGATGCTTACCCACACATTCCCATGTGGCCCCATCAGGCTTACCTCAGGTTCGCCATATTGAACGGCCATTTCCAGTTTCAGGCCTTTGGATTATCCACAGCTCCGAGGGCTTTCATCAAGGTCATGGTGGAGATGATGCTGCAGCTGCGTATGGTGGGAGTGAACATAGTCCCCTACTTGGATGATCTCCTAATAAATGCTGTGTCCAGGGAGTGTCTGCTGGTCAGCATCGCCCTGACGATTCGACTACTGACGGATCATGGGTGGATCCTACATTTTCAGAAGTCTCACCTGGAACCGACCCAACATCTTCAGTTCCTGGGAATGATACTGGATACTGTGTCTCAAAAGGTGTTTCTCCCGAGGGACGAAGCCTTGACTATCCAGGCTATGGTTCTCTCGGTGCGCGGTCCTCGCAAGGTATCCATACATCTTTGCATCCGATTACTGGCCAAGATGGTGGCTGCTTACGAGGCAATCCAATACGGCAGATTTCATGCCTGACCGTTTCAGCTGGATCTGCTGGACAAATGGTCATGGTCTTACCTTCACATGCATCAGGAAGTGACGTTGTCCCCACAAGCCCGGATTTCTCTCTTATGGTGGATACAGGTTCCTCGCCTGGTGGAGGGCAGGAGTTTCAATATCCACCCGTGGATTTTACTGACAACGGATGTCAGTCTCCGGGGTTGGGGGGCTGTGACCCAAGGGGCCCACTTCCAGGGGATTTGGTCACGATAGGAATCTGCCCTACCAATAAACGTCCTGGAACTCAGGGCAGTTTACAATGTTTTTCTGCAGGCTTCTCATCTCTGGAAGGATCAGGCGATCCAGGTACAGTCGGACAACACCACGGTAGTGGCATACATCAACCGACAAGGGGGAACAAGAAGCAGAACGGCAATGTGAGAGGCATCGAAGAACCTCCTCTGGGCGGAGACGAACGCAAGGGCCATCTCCGCCATATTCATTCCGGGAGTGGACAACTGGGAAGCGGATTTCCTCAGCAGACACAACCTCCATCCGGGGAAATGGGGCCTACATCCCACGGTGTTTAAACAGTTAATTCACCAGTGGAGCTGTCCACAGATAGATCTGATGGCTTCTCGACTCAAAAAAGAAGCTATGCCATTACTGTTCCAGAACGAGGGATCCGCAGACTGTAGCAGTGGACGCGCTGACGACACCGTGGATGTACCAGTTTGTGTACTTGTTCCCTCCGCTACCGCTAATCCCAAGGGTTCTCAAAAGACTAAGAAGGGAAAGCGTTCAGGCAATTCTAATTGCCCCAGATTGGCCTCGACGGGTGTGGTACTCGGACCTCCTGACCATGGCCCTCATTCCGAGTTGTTCGCTCGCTAGCTGCTTTTAGCAGCATTGCACACGCTAGGCCGCCGCCCTCTGGGAGTGTACTTTAGCTTAGCAGAATAGCGAACGAAAGATTATCAGAACTGCTACTAAATAATTATTTGCAGTTTCTGAGTAGCTCCAGGCCTACTCACAGATTGCGATCAGCTCAGTCCGTTTAGTTCCTGGTTTGACGTCACAGACACGCCCTGCGTTCGGCCAGCCACTCCCCCGTTTCTCCAGACACTCACGCATTTTTCCCTGACACGCCTGCGTTTTTTAGCACACTCCCGGAAAACGCTCAGATACCACCCAGAAACGCCCCTTTCCTGTCAATCATTCACCGATCAGCAATGCGACTGAAAAGCACCGCAGGATTCACAGCAAAACTGCTAAGTTTTTAGTTAAATAACTAAGCGCATGCACCCTGCGTGCCTTGCGCATGCGCAATTAGCAACAAATCGCAGCATAGCGAATATCGGCAACGAGCGAACAACTCGGAATGACCCCCCCTTGTCTCTGGAGGAACCCTGGCATCTGCCGCTCCAAGAATATCTTCTTCAGCAAGGTCCGCTCGTCTATACAGACTTACAGTGGCTACGTCTGACGGCTTGGAAGTTGCAAAGGAGATTCTAGCAAAGAAAGGTCTTCCCTCTCGGGTTATTTTCACCATGGTCCAGGTCAGGAAAATGGTTACGTCAAAACATTATCATTGTATCTAGAAAAAGTATGTTTCCTGGTGTGAAAGTAGAAAGTTTTCACCTGTGGAGTTTAAACTTGGTCGTTTTCTGCTTATCCTACAAGCTGGAGTGGATATGGGCCTACGTCTAGGCTCCATTAATGTCCAGATTTCGGCGCTCTCTATTTTCTTCCAGAAACAACTTGCTCTGTTACCAGAAGTACAGACTTTTCTGAAGGGAGTTCTTCATATGCATCCACCCTTTGTTCCTCCCACGGCTCCGTGGGGTCTCAATGTGGTTCTGTCCTTTCTCCAATCGGATTGGTTTGAACCCTTAGATAGGGTGGAGTTGAAATTTCTCGCCTGGAAGACGGTGATGTTATTGGAATTGGCATCTGTCAGGCGTGTCTCTGAATTAGGGGCCTTACCCTGTAAATGAAGACAGCACGGAACTTCGGACCCGTCCTCAGTTTTTGCCTAAAGTGGTGTCTGTCTTTCATGTGAACCAGCCTAGTGTGGTTCCAGTGTTCTCTGACGTTTCTGTGGGCCCTGAGTCCTTGGATGTGGTCAGGGCTCTGAAGATTTATGTCAAAAGGACTCGCTGTTTGTCCCTTATGATTCCTCCAAGATTGGTCGGCCAGCTTCAAAGCAATTTATTGTTCGTTGGCTCAGGTTGAGCATTCAACAGGCCTATACTTCAGTGGCACTGCCCTTGCCGACGTCTATTCAGGCCCACTCGCCGAGTTGCAACTTGGTCTGGTTCGAACACATTTGTTAAATTCTATAGGTTTGATACCTTGGCCATGGATGACCTTCAGTTTGGTCAGGCGGTTTTGCAGGGGTCTCAGCACTCTCCCGCCCGTTTGGGAGCTTTGGGACTTCCCCATGGTGCTAAAGTACAAGACCCCAGTATCCACTAGGACGTAAGAGAAAATAGGAATTTAATACCTACCGTTAATTCCTTTTCTCCTAGTCCGTAGTGGATACTGGGCACCCGCCTCAGTGCGTCGTTCCTGCTTACCTGTGTAAGTTTTTGGTTGGACCGATGTTGCGGTCCTCTTCTGTTGTTGGGATACAGTAGCTGTGCTATCCTAGTTAGGTTGGTGTTGCTATCCTCTGTTCTGGTTAGTGCCTTTTCGTTTTTGGTTGTGTGTTGGCTTATTGCCTCACCACTGTTGTGTCAGATTATGTCCATCTCCTCGGGCGCAGTTTCCTAGACTGAGTCTGATAGGAGGGGCATAGAGGGGAGGAGTCAGCACACACATGCACACACTAAAAGTTCTTAAAGTGCCAGGCTCCAGTGGCCCCGATGTATACCCCATGGTACTAAAGTACAAGACCCCAGTATCCACTATGGAGAAAAGGAATTACCGGTAGGTATTAAATTCCTATATTTTGGGAACATGGAAATCTGAATAATTCAAGGATTTATAGATGATTATACTCACTCAAGTCTAATTTTAAATACCAAATTTGGAAGTGTTGTGTGATATGAAAAATCTATTTCAAATTATTTGGCACTTGGCAACCGTTACCCACTGCCTCTCCCTTTCACCCACTCTCTGTCACCATCTCACCACTCCTTCTCCCTGCAACCCTCTGTCTCTCCATCACCCTCTCCCCAGCACCCTTACCTTCTCTCTCTCTCTCCCTGTCACTCTCGCTCCTCTCTGCCTCTCCCTGTCACCCACTGCTTGTGACCCTCTCTCCCTGTCACCCACTGCCTTGTAGGATATTGTGACCATGGTGTTGGGCCGAGGAGGGGTGCCCAAAGCATATTTTTGCACCTGGGCCCACCACTAACATGTTCCACCTCTGATTACAATGACACACATTACAGCACCATCCAGCACTACCTATAACATATTCTAGTGACACACATTACAGCACCACCCAGCACTCCTACCTATAATACATTACAGTGACACACATTACAGCACCACCCAGCTCTACTACCTATAGTAACACATTACAGTGACACACATTATAGCACCACACAGCACTACTACCTATAATAATAATGATTGGACAGTCAATCTAGAGGGCTATACACTGTTTAGGAGAGACAGACTAAATAAAAAGGGTGGAGGGGTGTGTCTGTACGTAAAGCCGTTTTTAAAACCTAATATATGGGAAGATATTCAGGAGGGGACTGTAGACACTGTTGAGACATTATGGGTAGAAATTGCATGCGGGGAAAAAGGAACAAAAAAGTTAGTATTGGGTGTATGCTATAGGCCGCCTGGTATCAACGCATCTGATGATGAATTGTTACTAAAGCAAATTGAAAAAGCAGCAGGAGTAGGAGACATAGTAGTGATGGGAGATTTTAACTATCCAGAGATAAACTGGAAAAACGATTCATGTGATACTGCTAGGGGCAGTATGTTTTTAAACACACTAAATGATAACTACCTAGTCCAACTAATTGAGGAACCAACTAGGTACAATGCAATCTTAGACCTGGTATTAACAAACAATCAGGATTTGGTATCGGGTATTATAGTAGGGGAACCCATAGGAAACAGCGACCACAATATGGTCACATTCAATATCAGTTTCTACAAACAGCCCTATACTGGCTCAACTAGGACTTTAAACTTTAGCAAAGCAAATTTTGAAAAGATGAGGGTATTTTTCAGGGATATTGAATGGGAAGGTTTGTTTTTAGGAAAAAATACTACGGAGAAATGGGAGCTACTAAAATTCCTGCTAGCTAAAAATACACTCAAATATATTCCTATGAGTAGCAAAAAAGGGAATAAAAATCATAAACCGATGTGGCTTAACAAAAAGATTAAGGAACTTATGGGCAAGAAAAGGCGAGCATTTAAAAAATACAAATCTGACGGGGAAGCAGAGTCATTTCAGCACTATAAGGAATGTAACAAAAATTGCAAAAAGGAAATAAGAGCGGCTAAAGTAGAAACTGAAAAACTAGTAGCAAAGGAAAGCAAAGCGAATCCCAAAAAATTCTTTAAATACATTAATAGCAAGAGATTAAAAAAGGAGAGTATAGGCCCTTTGAAAGACAAGTTGGGAGTCTTAAGCAAAAATGATAATGACATAGCGGACACACTAAATGAGTTTTTTTCAACAGTATTCACTAGAGAGGACCCAATTCAGGGACTGACACACAATCTCAATAATGACAATATCACACTGATAGGTACTTATTTAAGCGAGGAAGTAGTCTGTGACCGATTAAAACATTTAAAGATTAATAAATCACCAGGGCCCGATGGTATTCATCCAAGGGTTCTAATGGAGCTTCACTCTGAACTGGCAAAACCGCTATCTTTGATCTTTGAGGATTCAGTTATATCAGGTATGGTTCCCAAAGACTGGCGTATAGCGGAAGTAGTGCCTATATTCAAAAAGGGAAGTAAAGCTGAACCAGGTAATTATAGACCAGTTAGTCTTACATCTATAGTGGGGAAAGTATTGGAAGGTATTCTAAGAGATAGTATTCAGAAGTTCCTTGAAACCAATAAGGTCATTAAAAGGAATCAACATGGGTTTATGAAGGACAGATCCTGTCAAACCAACTTACTTGGCTTTTATGAAACAGTAAGCGCAAACCTAGATCAGGGTAAAGACGTGGATGTAATCTTTTTAGACTTTGCCAAAGCGTTCGATACTGTACCACACATGAGACTTATATACAAGCTACAAGAATCAGGGCTAGGAAGCACAATATGCACTTGGGTCAAAAACTGGTTAGATAATAGGAAGCAGCGCGTTGTGGTTAATGGATCTTTTTCAACTTGGACTGAAGTGCTAAGTGGTGTGCCGCAAGGCTCAGTATTAGGACTGCTATTGTTCAATATTTTCATTAACGACCTAACAGAAGGTCTAGAGAGCATGGTGTCAATTTTTGCAGATGAGACCAAATTGTGTAAGGCTATAAATACAGAGGAGGATGCCGAGTCTCTTCAGAACGACTTAGTTAAATTAGAAGCATGGGCAGCCAAATGGAGAATGCGCTTCAACACAGACAAGTGTAAGGTAATGCACTGTGGTAACAAGAACAAAAATTACACCTACCTACTAAATGGGGTAAAATTAGGGGATTCTGTACTGGAAAAGGACTTAGGTGTCCTCATAGATAGCAAGGTAAGCAGTAGTACCCAAAGTAGGATTGCAGCAAAGAAGGCTAATAAGATATTAGCATGCATAAAACGGGGTATTGATGCTAGGGACGAGAGTATTATACTCCCGTTATATAAATCACTAGTGAGGCCACACCTTGAATACTGTGTACAGTTCTGGGCACCGTACTGCAAAAAGGATATCCTGGAGCTTGAAAAGGTACAGAGGAGGGCGACCAAACTAATTAAGGGCATGGGGACGATGGAATACAAGGAAAGGCTTGAAAGACTAGGCATGTTTACATTGGAAAAGCGGAGACTAAGAGGGGATATGATCAACATCTACAAATATATAAGGGGACAATACACAGAGCTTGCGCGGGACTTGTTTTTGGTTAGATCAACACAGAGGACTCGTGGACACTCGCTCAGGTTAGAGGAAAGGAGATTCCGCACAATACGGCGTAAAGGCTTTTTCACGGTAAGGACAATACGTGTTTGGAATTCCCTGCCCGAGGGAGTTGTAATGGCGGAATCTGTCAACACCTTTAAGAATGGGTTAGATAAATTCCTATTGGATAAGGATATCCAGGGGTATGGTGCATAGTCATGCATTATAGTTACTATAAATAGGGATAAAATGCAATGGCTGACAGCAGCATCAGACAGAAATTTTAGTCAAATCATCAAGGCATAGGACACCACAAATAGGTTGAACTCGATGGACAATTGTCTTTTTTCAACCTCAGATACTATGTTAATAATACATTACAGTGACAGACATTACAGCACTGCCTAGCACTACCTTTAATAACACATTACAGTAACACCCAGCACTACTACCTATAATAACACATTACAGTACCACCCAGCACTACTACCTATAATAACACATTACAGTGACAAACATTACAGCACCACCCAGCACTACTACCTATATAACACATTACAGCACCTCCCAGCACTACTACCTATATAACACATTACAGCACCACCCAGCACTACTACCTATATAACACATTACAGTGACACACATTACAGCACCACCCAGCACTACTACCTATATAACACATTACAGTGACACACATTACAGCACCACCCAGCACTACTACCTATAATAACACATTACAGTGACTAACATTACAGCACCACCCAGCACTACTACCTATATAACACATTACAGTGACACACATTACAGCACCACCCAGCACTACTACCTATATAACACATTACGGTGACACACATTACAGCACCACCCAGCACTACTACCTATAATAACACATTACAGTGACAAACATTACAGCACCACCCAGCACTACTACCTATATAACACATTACAGCACCACCCAGCACTACTACCTATATAACACATTACAGCACCACCCAGCACTACTACCTATATAACACATTACAGTGCCACCCAGCACTACTACCTACAGTATATAACACATTACAGCACCACCCAGCACTACTACCTATATAACACATTACAGCAACACCCAGCACTACTACCTATATAACACATTACAGTGACACACATTACAGCACCACCCAGCAGTACTACCTATAATAACACATTACAGTGACACACATTACAGCTCCTCACACCAATACTACCTATAATAACACATTACAGTGACACACGTTACAGCAACACACCTAGCACTACTACCTATAATAATACATTACAGTGACACACATTACAGCAACACCCAGCACTACTACCTATAATAATACATTACAGTGACACACATTACAGCAACACCCAGCACTACTACCTATAATAACACATTACAGTGACACACATTACAGCAACACCCAGCACTACTACCTATAATAATACATTACAGTGACACACATTACAGCAACACCTAGCACTACTACCTATAATAATACATTACAGTGACACACATTACAGCAACACCCAGCACTACTACCTATAATAATACATTACAGTGACACACATTACAGCAATACCCAGCACTACTACCTATAATAACACATTACAGTGACACACATTACAGCAACACCCAGCACTACTACCTATAATAATACATTACAGTGACACACATTACAGCAACACCCAGCACTACTACCTATAATAATACATTACAGTGACACACATTACAGCAACACCCAGCACTACTACCTATAATAATACATTACAGTGACACACATTACAGCAACACCCAGCACTACTACCTATAATAACACATTACAGTGACACACATTACAGCAACACCCAGCACTACTACCTATATAACACATTACAGTGCCACCCAGCACTACTACCTATATAACACATTACAGCACCACCCAGCACTACTACCTATATAACACATTACAGTGCCACCCAGCACTACTACCTATATAACACATTACAGCACCACCCAGCACTACTACCTATATAACACATTACAGCACTACTACCTATATAACACATTACAGTGACATACATTACAGCACCACCCAGCACTACTACCTATAATAATACATTACAGCACCACCCAGCAATACTACCTATAATAACACATTACAGTGACATACATTACAGCACCACCCAGCACTACTACCTATAATAATACATTACAGTGACACACATTACAGCAACACCCAGCACTACTACCTATAATAACACATTACAGTGACACACATTACAGCAACACCCAGCACTACTACCTATAATAACACATTACAGTGACACACATTACAGCACTATTACCTGGGGACTGTGCATTACTGGTCCTTTGCACCTGTAAGATGCCATATATGCGTCTGGGGGGGTCGGAGGAGCCAGGTCCCTTCAGCTTGCATCCAGAGCGTGCAGGGGTTCTGTGCAGCACAGGTCCCGTGTGGCAGGAGGATGGGATGATGCAGTGGTATGCACCCATAGGTCAGGGGGTTCGGTTCTGCGGCCGGAATAGTGTTGGCGCTGGTGCTGTGGGCAGAGGAAGAGGAGAACGCACTGGCTGCATGTATTCCCAGCTCTAGGGTTCCTACTGCCTCTGTGGCAGCTGTGGAGTATCTGCAGGTAGCTCTGCTCCCTCCTTGCTGCCAGATACGGGACAACAGAGATCTCTGGGTGCGGGTGGCAGCTGCTGTTAGGCTCCCACCAGGTGAGTCAGGGGAACAGGGAGCCAGCTATCCTTGACTGACGCAGGCTGATACGATTGTGTCTATGGGGGTCATTCCGAGTTGATCGCTCGCTCGCTGCTTTTAGCAGCAGTGCAAACTCTAAGCCGCAGCCCTCTGGGAGTGTATCTTAGCTCAGCAGAAGTGCGAACGAAAGGTTCGCAGAACAGTGCTGACATTTTTTCAAGCAGTTTCAGAGTAGCTGCAGACCTACTCCTTCCTTGCAATCACTTCAGTCTGTTTAGTTCCTGCTTTGAAGTCACAAACACGCCCTGCGTTCGGCCAGCCACTCCCCTGTTTCCCCAGGCACGCCTGCGTTTTTACCTGACACACCTGCGTTTTTTAGCACACTCCCGGAAAATGGTCAGTTACCACCCAGAAACACCCACTTCCTGTCAATCACTAACCGATCAACAGAGCGATGGAAAAGCTTCGCTAGACCTTGTGTGAAACTGCATAGTTTTTTGTGAAAGTACGTCGCGCGTGTGCATTGCGGCCCGTACGCATGCGCAGAAATACCTATTTTTAGCCAGATCGCTGCGCTGCGAACAACGGCAGCTAGCGATCAACTCGGAATGACCCCCTATGTTCCCTTCGTCATCAGGATGAGGAATTGACAGCATGAGAGAGCAGGAGAGAACTTCTTCCCTTACAGCAGCTCAATCTTTTCTCCATTCTTGGTTTGTTTGAGGTTATTTAATTTTATCTCTGCACCATTGTACCCTTGCGTGCTCGCTTCACTCGCCAGGCTTCAGGCTCGGTGTCTCGCTTCGCTTGCCACAGGTTACTATTCCAAATAGCATACCTTCCTACTGTACCTTTTTAATAAGTACAGTACCCTTTTTTATGGTCTGTACCGATTTTTGGCTCCCCAAACTGCCATTGAAAGTATAGGAAAAGGGGCGTGTCCACATAACCCTTTACCCGTGACCACGCCCCCTTTTCTAATTTGTACCAATTTTTATGTGTAAAATGTTGGAGGGTATGAAATAGTTTGTGACATGAACCCAGGGGCTTATGGGAAATGTCCTCTCCATAAAGACAAACTACACACTACCAGGCTGATGCATAGCTTCCCTAGCACCTGTTGCAAGAGCAGAGATGCAGCCAGGGGCGTATCTACCCATTGGCAAGGATAGCACTCGCCAGGGGCGCCAGGCAAGGAGGGGGCGCCACCTGGCGTGCCACCTGCAGCCAAAGGGTAGAAAAGTAGTACTGTCAGACTGTACCTGGTGAGAATCTGTTACTGCCGGCGCAGCGCCGGTGTCCGTCAGCACCGCACTGCACTAGTGATCAGACTAGTGTCCGGCAGCACCGCACTTGTAATCAGACTCAAAATAAACTACAGCTCCCAGCAGCCAATGTTGCTGGGAGCTCCCGGCAGCAAGGACTGCTGAGAACTGTAGTTTATTTTGAGTCTGATTACAAGTGCGGTGCTGCCGGACACTAGTCTGATCACTAGTGCAGTGCGCGCCGGCAGTAACAGACTCTCACCAGGTACACAGCAATTGTTATATAGCACAGTGCTATAGATTTATTTGTTGTTGAAGATAATTAAAAAGTGTCAGTGTTTGGGAGAAGGGTCTGTAGTACCTGTAAAACTACACGATTTTCATGCATGTCAGATGTAAGTAAGTAGTAATTAAGCGAAAACGTTAACTTGTTGAGTGTAATAAAGCAAATACATATCTTACCTATTTCAAAGCCAGGTTCAAGGAAATGTATATCAGTTTATTGTATAATTGTATTGGAAGAGATGGCACCCTGAAGTTTTTTTTCTAACAAGAAGCACTTCTACCATCCAACTAATGGTGTTTGGTTAATGTCTGGGTCCATTTGAGGCTCATCTCACAGCATCTCATTAGCATTTCATTTAGGATACAGTCAAGATGCCGGTGGGTGGCATCCCAGCGGTCGGAAAGCTGACGCCAGCATCCCGAAACTGCTCGGAAGTGGATGCTGGCATCCCAACATAGATAGCGTTGCAGAATGCCAAAATTTGGATCGAGTTGGTGTCAAAGTCTCCACTGGCAAGCCGCGTGGGAGGGTTAGGGTTAGGCTGTGAGGGTGGGAGGGTTAGGGTTAGGCTGCAGGGAGGGAGATTAGGATAGGTGGGTTAGGGTTAGGTACCACTGAAGAGGCTGAAGGGGGGGGTTTAGGCTCAGGCTGTGGGAAAGGTGGGTTACGGTTAGGGGGGAGGGATGTTGTAACGTGAATACGAGACACTACTGTGCAGTGTAATGTGAATAAGGGACACTAGTGTGTGTCATAATTTGAATTGGAAGTACTATTGTGTCCATGCCCTTCCCCCACAAGACCATGCCCCATTTCCAATACTCACACCTTATTTTAAATGTGTGTAGGGGGTGGGGGAAGCCCCTTACTTTGCCAGGGGCTCTCGGACCCCTAGATACACCCCTGGATGTGGCCTCTAGTGTTTGGTCTCATTATTAGACTGTGAGCCAAGCATTCCCTTCTAATCTGTGCGTGACTGGGTGCAGGGGAGCTGCAGGCCCTGGAGGCAGTTCAGGTCCCGTAGCAGCTCCATTCCCTACATCCACGATAGTTTTGCCACTGTGTCAAAACACAGATTGCAAAGTAAGTGTTCTTTCTTTTTTACATGACAAGTATGTTCTCTTCTGGTTCTTAAACTATAATGTTTTACATAGGGTTTATTAACATTTTTGTCAGCCTTCAAGTATGTGTCATCAGTTTAAACATAATCATTATTTTCAAAAGATTAGCTTCTGAAATCTCTCCCCTAAGCTGTTGAATTTTTATTGTGGTTTATAATTATTGTACTCTTACATTTCACTGACTTCTGGGGTAAGACTTTTAGTTGAAATTTAGTAGAAATTGAGAAGTGCAAATTGTATGTGAGGTGAACCAGAAAACAGAGCATTATTCCTTTCACTTGAAGTATTTTGCACTTGTAGAAATTTTACAATTAAAAGTAAGTGGTGCAGGCAGGATATGCTGGATGAATTACTGTAGCTGCCTGCTCCATTGTCAATAGAACATGTATTAAAGCATATTTATAGTTTTATCAATGGTTTTAGCATTAGATTGTATCTCCCAATACTTTTATACATTTATCTTTGTATATTTTAAGGTTTGTACTATGGCAAAATGAAAATGTAAAAAATCCAAGGGGATACACCACAATTTATTGTATCTCCATATGGTGATTTTTATTTGTTTTTTTGACACAGAAATAACACCAAAAATTATTTTGGTGTAATTAACTTGACAATTCACTTTATGGGACTTTATATAATGTATGCTGCTTGTGGGTGAAACAGTTGCTTACACAGTGGAGTGAAACAATAGCTAATTTTCACAATAAGTTAATAAAAATGTAACAGTCATAAATAATTAAGGTGTCTACAATTAGCAAAGCAACATGCATGCATTGGAAGGCCGAGATTAGTTTAGTTTTTAGAATTACATTATTAGCAGCCAAGAGAGATAAGTATACAAGTTAGTAAATTCAAAGGGGTATATGCAATTCTGGCCGAATTGCGTCTTTTTTTCGTCCGTTTTAAGATTCGACTGTACTCGACAGCCGGAACCCTCTACCCGGGACCATGAATTCGACATATGCAATACAAAACGCATTCGACACTCCCCTTGTCGAATAACGGACCAATTGTCGAGTAGTGGGCGTCCTGGATTCGACTTCCCGGCAGCAGAGATGACTGCCCGCCAGGATACCTACACGAATGTCGTTGAAACAAGACTGGACGCCATTGAGAAGATAATGGAGAAGATGGCAAACGGTCTGGTTGAAATGCAAAAGGCTCATGCCGACAGCACGGCAGAAACGCAAAAGACCAGACAAGAAGATAACAGGGAGACTATGGACATCCTTCAGGTTCTAGCCACATCCATCAACCGGCTCGTGGATAACACATCATGCCTGGCACACAGCATTGACAACATGTCGGAGAGCCAACGACATTCGGCATCCAGCCAACAGATCATCGCAACCACACTGCAGATGATGTACGATAAGCTCCCAGAGCCAGCTCATCAACACGCTGGTGAACCACCACTTCCGCCATCACAAGCCACACGGACGCCTCCTTCCCTTCCTCCACCACCATCCTGGTATAGACGGTCACAGCTGTACCAAGGATATACAGGGATGAACCCCACCCACCAGATGCCTCCACCACCAACACCAGCCGCATCATCTACACCCGCACGGACACCGAGGCCAAGTCAACACACTCCCCAGCCGCCCAGGGCATCGACGCCCCATCATGAGGAAGAAGAGGATCCGGATGGACAACCACCATAAGCCCGGTCGTATTGTTTTATTATTTACTCTTATGTTTTTCATGTTTCCCTTTCTCCTTCTCCCATTAGTTTTTTTTTTTTCTTAATAATGTTATGTTTGTGTTGGGCTCCCCCACTCTCGACCGGATACTACCAAGGAGCTTTATGTCTAGGCATACATGCGCGGGCATGTATGCGGGCGCGTGTGGTAACTGATGAAAGCTCCTTGTGGCTACATGTATGATGGGCCAAAGAGCTATTCTGATACCACTTTTTTTTTTTTTAAACAAACTCCTTTTTGTATTGGTGTAAAATAGGTGGACGGCGTAGTTCGTGTTGTGCGTACCAAGGTGAGTAAAGCCATGTTTCAATGTATATATTCAAGAAACTTTGGACCGCCTGCCCTTGGGTAACAACACAGTCCAGCAATGGGTCATGCTGGGCTGGGTGGTTCCACAAGTGCAGGCGTGTCAGAGTGCAGACCACTGACACCACTCTGCCACTTTGGAACGCCTGCCCTTGTGGAACCACACAGCCCAGCAATGGGTCATGCTGGGCTGTCTGGTTCCACAAGTGCAGGCGTGTCAAAGTGCTGACCACTGACACCACTCTTCCACTTTGGACCGCCTGCCCTTGTGGAACAACACAGTCCAGCAATGGGTCATGCTGGATTGTGTGGTTCTACAAATGTTCTTGGGAAAGGAATGAACATGACATCATTAGTGTCTTTACTTAATATGGAGAAAAAAAATTCACAGATATCTACACAAGAAAAGAATGTAAAGAAGAACAAAAACTACTTTTTTTGTTTTATTACATTTTATATTGTATTCCAAAATAAAATACAATTATATTTCTTCAATAAATTTTTAAATGAGAAGTTTTGTGTATTTTTCTTTAAATTATTGGTAAATAAAATGTAATATATGAGATGCAGTGGTATTGTGTTAGGTCGCCCATGGTACAGCAGGGGAACGGTCGTGTCCCTTTTCATCCATGATGATTCAAGCAACTTGGGAACGATACTCCGCAAGACCTGTGGAAGAGAATAGTATGAGGTTCCAGCTATTGGTAATAGTGTCACCCTTCTATGGAAATGACAAGGTACAAGCAACACTTTGACACAAGCAGGTTACAGCGGCCTTTGTCCCAAATGCAACCCTCCGGCACTTGAGTAACTGCACATCCAAACATTCCCTGACACAGTGTAAGCATTGGTGTATCAGGGCATGATTGGATGTGCAGTTTTGCAAATGCCGGAGGGCTGCACTTTGGACATGCCGGGGTGACTTGGACAAGAGGGAGTTTTGGGCAATACATCTCGCCTGAGGGGGATTGTCTGCTACATGGCGGAGGTTCAGGTCCACATCACAAGTAGGTCGCCCATGCCATGGTACATCAGGGGAACTGTCGTGTCTCTTCTCATCCACGCCACTTGGGAAGGATACTCAGCAAGACCTGTGGAAGAGAATAGTATGAGGTTCCAGCTATTGGTAATAGTGTCACCCTTCTATGGAAATGACAAGGTACAAGCAACACTTTGACACAAGCAGGTTACAGCGGCCTTTGTCCCAAATGCAACCCTCCGGCACTTGAGTAACTGCACATCCAAACATTCCCTGACACAGTGTAAGCATTGGTGTATCAGGGCGTGATTGGATGTGCAGTTTTGCAAATGCCGGAGAGCTGCACTTTGGACATGCCGGGGTGACTTGGACAGGAGGGAGTTTTGGGCAATACATCTCACCTGAGGGGGGTTGTCTGCTACATGGCGGAGGTTCAGGTCCACATCACAAGTAGGTTGCCCATGGTAGAGTTGGATAAACGGGTCCAATATTTGCGGCAACCCAACAACAGGAAAAAACAGGGGGTAACAGGTCGTCAACAGGATGAAACTTTGAAAACAGGCCTGGGAAGGTGCGTCAACAGGACGTAAAACTCTGAAATACATAAATAAAGATTTTTTTTTAGAATATTACAATCTCAGTTTACACGATAATACAAATGTTACAAGTATACTCACAGGCAGTGGAAAAAAAGCTTTGGATCAATGTCCGTCGGGAATCATCTCCTTCGTCCATACCCACCGGTAAAGCAGAAGAACGGTTCCTGCGTCGGAAAGCACTGCGACGAAGAGTCACCGGCAACCGGTTTGCGACACATATGTTGTGTAAAATACAACATGCATTTACCATGCCGCAAACCTTCGCCGGTGAGTACAAAAGAGCACCACCGGAAGTGTCTAAACATCTAAACCGGCTTTTAAGTACACCGAAGGCACGCTCAATTACTTGCCTCGATGCTTTGTGTGTCTCTTGGTAACGTTTTTCTGCTCTACCAACAGGATTAGACAATGGGGTCAAGAGCCACGATTTGTTGGGATAACCCGCATCGCCTATGGAAATGAAAAAAATGGTGGGTAATATAAAAAATAAAAATAAAAAATAAAATAAAAACAATTAAAATAAATGCCTAACAGCCAGCCACCCGGCATGTTTCCTGTTTCAAAATTGTCAAACAGCGATGACTGACTTAGGATGAAGGAGTCGTGAGACGATCCAGGAAATCCCACAAAAATATTCAAAAATTTCATGTTGACATCACAGACCGCCTGTATATTCATGGAATGGAAATGTTTTCGGTTCCGAAAACATTCTTCCGAATTCCGTGGCGGTCTGATCTGCACGTGGGTACAGTCAATCGCGCCCAGAACATTGGGGAAATTGTATTTGGTAAAAAAGCCTAATTTGATCTCACGACATCCGCTGTCCGTATCTGGAAATGTGATGAACTGGATCGTCAATTTGCGGAAAGCCCTAATGACCTGGGTTATACAGCGCGACAGTGTCGACTGTGAAAAACGGCATGTTTGAGACAAAGTAGGCTGGAATGTGCCTGACGCCAAAAAATGTAACGTGGCCAGCAGTTTCTGGAAACCGCTGACTGCGCGATTGGTCCGTGCCCGAGGTTCCATGTCGGCCTCCAACAGAGCGTACAGCGAATATATGTCGCGAGTCGATAAGCGATAATTTTGAATCACCTCGAACTCGCTGAGATCCTCCAGTTCACGCCTAGTGCGATACTGGCGTGGACGTGGAAATGAAACACGCAATACTGACTCACCCAATGCAGACATTTGCTGACCTTGATCCTGATGTTCAGCAGCCCTTTCTTCCTCCATGCTTGCAGCCAGCATGAACATCACAATCTGGTCAGAAAAAGGCTCCATTATTGTAGTCAGTACAAAAACCGGATATAAATGTGTTAAAACGCAGGGGGATTGTCCTAAAAAAACGATTCCACAAGAGAGCTGGCTGTAATGGCTGCTCGTCTCCCTGAAGTCTCAAACCCGGGAGTTAGGATAGAGGAGGGGCTTTGCAGAAGTGTATCCTGGGTAAAACTGTGGAATCATGGGTACATTTCCCTCAGCAGAGTGAAGAAAAAAATATTCTTTTAAAAAATCAATTAAATAATACTTGTGAGTCAAAAAAAGACAAACCAAGTAGATAATCCCTTCAAATATAAATAGATATGCTATTAGCAATCCAAAAAGCAAAAAAAATAAAAAAATTTAAAAAAAATTATTAGATCCCGCCAGCAAAGTGAGGCGGAAGGAAATTGACGAAATTGCTGTCGAAAAGCACTGTTGTCGAATCTACAATCTTCAATTGAATATACTTTTGTCGAAAAGCCGCATTTTGACCATTGCAGACATGTCGAATTTTGAAAATGTCGATTTGCAAAAAGTCGAATCTGAAACGGTAGGTATTTTGACGAAAAGTACTGTATTGCATTCAACATGTTTTTTTTGTCGAAAATGCCCCGTTTTTCGACTTTAGCGGCAATTCGACCGCAATTGCATATACCTAATATATTAGCAAGTCCCATAATTAAATTTTAATTCTGCAGAAAAGTTCTGTTAGTAGTCAGCTGAGGCTTGTTTACATTGTACATCTGCAGCACTACCTTGCATTAGGCAGCAATTTCCCATATCACTAAAGTCCTTGAGCCTTATTCAGGTTTGTTAGCAAACCGAAAACATTAGCAACTGGGCAAAACCATGTTGCACTACAGGTGAGGCAGGTGTAACATGTGCAGAGAGATTTAGATTTGGGTGGGGTGTGTTCAAACTGAAATCTAAATTGCATTGTAGAAAAAAGCAGTCAGTATTTACCATGCACAGAAACAATATAACCCACCCAAATCTAACTCTCTCTGTACAAGTAACATCTGCCACACCTGCAGTACAACATCCATTCTCGGTTTGTTTGAGGTTATTTAATTTTATCTCTGCACCATTGTACCCTTGCATGCTCGCTTCACTCGCCAGGCTTCAGGCTCGGTGTCTCACTTTGCTCGCCACAGGTTACTATTCCAAATAGTTTGTGACATGGACCCAGGGGCTTATGGGAAATGTCCTCTCCACGAAGAGAAACTAGATACTACCAGGCTGATACATAGCTTCCCTGGCACCTTTTGCAAGAGCAGAGATGTGGCCTCTAGTGTTTGGTCTCATTATTAGACTGTGAGCCAAGCATTCCCTTCCAATCTGTGCGTGACTGGGTGCTGGGGAGCTGCAGGCCCTGGAGGCAGTTCGGGACCCGTACAGGGGCGTCTTAACAGCAGTGTGGGCCCCTGGGCACAGCAATGCACTGGGGCCCCTACCCATCCTCCAGTGGTAGTAGTGGGGGTTCCTATCAGCGGCAGCTTTGATGTCCCGCGGGCAGTAGGGGGTGTTCTAACTTCCACTCAGCGTGTAGGACCTGGAGCAGTAATTTCTGCTAATTACTCCTTTACTGCACAGGTGAGGCGGGATGGAGAACACTAAACTGTAGAAGGAGGCATTGGGCTGAATGAAGGGGCCCCGGTACATGACTTCCAGCATGGTTTGGGGTGTTTACTACGCAGAGGAGGGGTCGATAGTGGAGTTGGCTTAATATTCATTATTTTCTTGTGAGAGGGCAGCTTGCTTGACTGCAGATATCTCCAGTTCCTGGAAATAGATTTCTTAGCTTTCAGTGGGATAAAAAAATTAGAGAGTCTCACCTTTCAGAAGGTATTGGGGATCAGAGGTCAGGAGCCAGAGCAATCAACCAACGACTATATAAAACTGCATATTAGGCGTGTGGAGCTGGAGCAGGGAAAAGGTGCTTGAAGGCTGATATCTCTGGTTCTGGGCACAGTAGAGACAAGCAGCCAGCATCCACCGAAAGTGGAGAGTCCCAGCATTTGGAAAAGTCAGATAGAGCCCGAGAAATCTGGCTTAGAAGAGCAATTAACAGGCTCAAATGGGGACCACTGCTTTGAAGTCGGATATCTACGGTTCCCTAGGGCCGATTTTCAAAAATTTGGTACCCCTGGAAAGAGGGGACCCTCAGCTATCATCCTATTGCCCTTATACTACTGGGGCCCTTGGGCAAGTGCCCATTGAGCCCATACGAGAAGACGGCCCTGGCCCCATAGCAGCTCCATCCCCTACATCATCTGTAGTTTTGCCACTGTGTCAAAACACAGATTGCCCAATTACTAACTTTTTTAGTTTGCTAACAAACCTGAATAACTCCCCTTATTCAGTGTTTAAACAACCATTTTTGCAATGTAGAAAAATCAGTCTCCTCACTTCTGTTAATATTGGTCAAATCACATAATCACAGATGTTCTTGCTATAACATGTCATAAAATATGTGTCGTCTAAATTAAGATCAGAGTCAGATTTAACATTAGGCCACAAACGTTGTTGTTGTTGTAGTGCCATCACTGGCACAATTAAAGTGATTTCCCCACTGTATATGTTTTAGTACTAACTTTTCTGACAGGTTAAGCAATTGTTCACTTGATAGTGCCATTGTACGTTCCTTGGAGATAATTATCATATGAATAGCCTCTAGCTAAAAATGTTGCCATCATCAGTTTGAATCTCAGTTTGCTCATCACTGCAAATTATCCTAGTGCAGAGAATCTGAGAATAGGGTGATCCATACTTCAGTGGCTTAGGATGAAAGCTGCTAGCATGTAACAACATATTTCTATTAGTAGGTTTGCTGAATATTGAAGTATTGATTCTACCTTTGGCCACTGAAATATGTACATCCAAAATGTTTGCACTGATCCGGTCAATACAGTATGTGCATTTAGTGGGACTGTCCGATGCATTGTGCATCAACATTCAATTTGTAAATTGTTCCCTAGAATCAGTTCAAATTAAAAACAGGTCATCAATGTACCTGGCATAAACAAATCATTAAAAAAGGAATATACAGGTGCACTCTCTAAGCAGTAAGAACATTGGTGATCAGAACAATTATAATAAACTTCTGCAATTTAACATGGAGTAAAATTGAGGTTCTAAGCATAATTTTTGGTGAAAAATATGGGCCCACCTACAGTACCATGGCCGGGTGACTTCATCAAGTCGCCTAACATTCCTAAGGTTCAAGTCCAGAACACAGGACCACCCTGGCCAGCACAACCAAACCTCCCCAAGGTATCACATTACTAAGGAGTCACAGATTAAGTGTTAAAAAGCTACTATATTAAGAAGTAGCAGCTTAAGTGCTAAAAGTGTTACATAGGTGAGAAGTAGTAAAGTGTTAAAAAGTGTTACATTAGTAAAAAGCAGTTTAGGTGCTAGAAAGTAAAATTAAGTACAGGTTGAGTATCCCATATCCAAATATTCAGAAATACGGAATATTTTGAGTGAGAGTGAGATAGTGAAACCTTTGTTTTCTGATGGCTCAATGTACACAAACGTTGTTTAATACACAGATTTATTAAAAAAATGTATTAAATTACCTTCAGGCTGTGTGTTTAAGGTGTATATGAAACATAAATGAATTGTGTGAATGTGCACACACTTTTTTTAATGCACAAAGTTATAAAAAATATTGGCTATAATAACCTTCAGGCTGTGTATAAGGTGTATATGAAACATAAATTCATTCTGTGCTTAGATTTAGGTCCCATTGCCATGATATCTCATTATGGTATGCAATTATTCCAAAATACGGAAAAATCTGATATCCAAAATACTTCTGGTCCCAAGCATTTTGGATAAGGGATACTCAACCTGTATTACAATTATGATGCTACAAATTAGCCTAGCTATACTAACCCAGAGGGGCCCACGCCCCAAACTCATTCCTAATACTGACATAGAAATGTGCATATTCCAATATGTAGACACTGTATGTGTACAATATAAAATATATGGGAAGGGGTCACCTGACTATGGTAGGTTAGTCCATAGTTTTGGCCAAAAATTATGCTAAGAGCCTCAATTTTGCTCCATGTTAAATTGCAGAGTTTATTAAAATTGTTCTGATTGTCAGTGTTCTTAGTGCCTACAGTGTGCACGTGCATTTCTCATTTTTTTCTGTGTGGTACAACAAGTCTCAGCATGCTAGCACCTCTTAATATATTTAGAATTAGGGTTTGCAGTCCAGTCTCTACCCATAAAAAACAAATATCATACCAAATACAGTACCAGTCAAAAGTTTGGACACACCTTCTCATCCAATGGTTTTTATTTATTTTAATTATTTTCTCTTACGTCCTAGAGGATGCTGGGGTCCATTTAGTACCATGGGTACAGACGGGTCCTTTGGGAGCCACTGACACTTTAAGAGTTTAATAGTGTGGGCTGGCCCCTCCCTCTATGCCCCTCCTACCAGACTCAGTTAAGAAAATGTGCCAGGAGGAGCCGGTCACAGTTAGGGGAGCTCCAAGGAGTTGTTAAGTACAGGAAGGCCGCTGGCAACAGCCTCCCTGTTTCGTGGGACTTAGGGCGGGAGTAGGAACCAACTCTTAAAGTTAATGGTTCTCTATCTCCGCTGACAGGACACTGAGCTCCTGATAGTGTTGATCGCAAGCCCACGAGGCGACCGCTCACTCCCGCAGCACGGCCACCACCCCCTAACAGAGCCAGAAGAAAGAAGAGTGGTGAGTACAGCGCCGGCGGCCCGGTTAGCAGGTCGCTGACGGGAATGGTGGCACAAGGGTGGGAGCGCAGCTCTGACAGGGTGCGCTCCATGAAGGCTCAGCAACATACATATGTAGATGCTGCTGAGGGGCATCCTGGGCCAGCGTGATCACCCTAAGAATGGTAAATACAGCTAACGGGCTAAACCCGCTGTTAGCATTAAAGACCTCAGACCAGTATAATCTAATTGTGCGGGAAGCCGCGCGCCATTACAGGGGGTGGAGCTTCTCCTTAGAGCAGATCCAGCACTCACCAGCGCCATTTTCTCCCTGCAGGACGCTGACAGGGAGCGCTGACACCCACATAACTCCAGTTATCCTCTGCCGTACCAGGGTGTTATAGACAGGGGGGGGGGGGGAGTGTAGTTAGTACTATTTAACCTATTAAGGTTAGTTAGTCAGCGTTGAGCTTTTATCATAATAACTGCCCACAGGGGCGCTGTGTGGCTGGCTCCTCATACTCTGTGACTCTCTGAAGGTATTCTGGGGGAAACTGACATTTTCATGTATGTGTGTGTAAGTGTATATATCCACATTACCATGTCTAAGGGCTCTGTGTCATGTGCTGCAGAGTGTGTATCTTCTCCTGAGGAATCTATTCCATGTACTCAGGACTTGCATGTGCTTTCCCAACCTTCTTAATCCGAACCCCATGGGTGGATTCTTTAAGGGGAATGATATCCCAGATTTCATCAAGGATGTCACATACTGAGAAAGTATTTTGAGAAAATCTGTAGAGGGTTTGAGGTATTAAGCTCACACTACTTCCTCAAATACCCCACCTACATACAGTACCCGAAAAAACGTACACTTGCCCAGATAATGCAAGTTGACACTGATACCGACTCTGATACAGGGGACGGTGATGGGGATATGCAGAGGGGTGATGCATCCCTTGCTAAAGGGGTGCAGCTAATGATTGAAGCCATTAGGGATGTTTTACATAATTCTGAGTAGGTACCTGAACAAGTAGAGGAATCTTATTTTACAGAAAATAGGAAATCCTCGCTTACCTTCCCTGCTCCTAAGGAGATAAACTCTTTATTTGGAAAATCCTGGGAAAACCCAGACAAAAAATGCCAGATCCCTAAAAGGATTCTCATTGCTTTCCCATTCCCTGAAGAGGATAGAAAGAAGTGGGAAAACCCACCTATAGTAGACACTTCTGTATCTAGGTTGTCTAAAATGGTGGTTTTACCTGTCCCTGGTTCAACCGCTTTAAAAGAGCCGGCTGACCGCAAGATTGAGACTATGCTCAAATCACTATACACTGCTACAGGCGTAGCTTTAAGGCCCACTATTGCTTGTGCATGGATTTCTAAAGCCATATTAAAGTGGTCAGGCACATTACTAGAGGACTTAGATACTATGGATAGGAGTGACATTGGCTTGTTTTTACATCACATACAGGATTCTTCTGGCTTCATGGTGGAGGCCATGAAGGATCTTGGCATGCTGAATGCAAGGGCTACTTCCATGGCAGTCTCGGCACGCAGAGGACTCTGGCTACGCCAATGGACTGCGAATGCAGAATCCAAGAAAAGTGAGGAGAACCTACCCTTCACAGGGCAGGCTCTGTTTGGGGACGCATTGGATGCGTGGATCTCCACGGCAACTGCGGGTAAGTCAACCTTTCTCCCCTCAGCAGCACCACCGACTAGGAAATCTTAGCATGATGGTGGGCCTCCCAGCCTGGAGATCGGGCAGGTGGGAGCAAGACTAAAAGATTTTAGTCACATCTGGGCGTCATCATGCCTAGACCCCTGGGTGACAGACATTGTTACCCAGGGCTACAGACTGGAGTTTCAGGAACTCCCACCTCACAGATTCTTCAAATCAGGCTTACCAGTTTCGCTGACAGAAAGTGCTATCCTGCAGGAAGCCATTCGAAAATTGGTCCAAACAAATGTTATTGTTCCAGTTCCACCTCACCTAAAACACAAGGGTTCTTAATCAAACCTGTTTGTGGTACCAAAACCGGACGGTTCGGTAAGGCCGATATTAAACCTAAAGTCATTGAACCCCTACTTGAGGGAATTCAAATTCAAGATGGAGTCTCTGAGAGCGGTGATCTCAGGTCTGGAGGAGGGGGAATTACTGGTATCCCTGGATATCAAGGATGCATACCTTCACATTACGATCTGGCCGCCTCACCAAATAAACAAAAAATATATAAACAGCGCTACCAGGTGCTAATATTCATAAAATTATATAAATTTTAATAAATTATTCAATAACATGAACACATGTACATTAAAAAATTAAACCAATCGAATAAAAAACAAGCCTCATATGCCAATAATATGACCAATCGAGCTTTTCCATGGACTCCTATATAACGCCCAGTGATATTGAAGAATGTTCCAATGCTTAATGTGTTATATCCTGCAGGGATAACCGGATAATAGTTACCAGATCCTAAGTGGAGGAAGGCAGGGTATTCCACCTAGCGCGGTGATGATGATTCTGTCCTGCGCAAATGTAAATGGTGGTTCTCCCTTTTTGTTAAATGTCCAACCTATGACCAGGACGTCGCTAAGGCCAGTGAATCCATGGAACTGATCATCCATTGCTTGTCCTAAATTTGGATACAGATGTGTTGGGATGACCCGCAGTGGTCTTTAGAGCTGTGACCCATCTGAAATTCATCAATTCCGGAGACTGATCCAGAAATCCATATATGTGGACATTTAACAAAAAGGGAGAACCACCATTTACATTTGCGCAGGACAGAATCATCATCACCGCGCTAGGTGGAATACCCTGCCTTCCTCCACTTAGGATCTGGTAACTATTATCCGGTTATCCCTGCAGGATATAACACATTAAGCATTGGAACATTCTTCAATATCACTGGGCGTTATATAGGAGTCCATGGAAAAGCTCGATTGGTCATATTATTGGCATATGAGGCTTGTTTTTTATTCGATTGGTTTAATTTTTTAATGTACATGTGTTCATGTTATTGAATAATTTATTAAAATTTATATAATTTTATGAATATTAGCACCTGGTAGCGCTGTTTATATATTTTTTGTTTATTTGGTTCATGTGGTGATTGACTATCACTTTAATTTAACAGCTGCTTTAGGAAAAACAGCCCTGTTGAAGCGCCCGGAAAAGGATATACTAATTTATTAGTGTATTTTTACGAATTTTCCTCTGGCCGCCTCACCAGGCTTATCTCGGATTTGCGCTGCTGGATTGTCACTATCAGTTCCAGGCACTGGCTTTTGGCCTCTCCACAGCACCAAGAGTGTTCACCAAGTTCATGACAGAGATGATGCTACTCCTCCGCAGGCACGGAGTGAACATAATTCCATATCTGGACGATCTCCTGATAAAAGCATCTTCCACGGAGAGGTTGTTGTAGAGTATTGCTCTCTCAACTCGACTACTCTAGGATCATGGGTGGATCCTGAACCTTCCAAAGTCACATTTGGAGCCGACAAAGAGACTGCCCTTCCTGGGGATGATACTCGACATGGAAGTGCAGAGAGTGTTTCTACCGGTAGAGAAAGTGTTTGTGATCCAATCAATGGTACGGGATGTCCTGAAGCCAGCCCAGTTTTCGGCTCATCAGTGCATTCGCCTTCTAGGGAAGATGGTAGCCTGCTACGAGGCTCTTCCGTACGGAAGATTCCATGCGAGGTCCTTCCAACTGGATCTCCTAGACAGCTGGTCGGTATCACATCTTCACTTGCACCAGCAGATACGCCTGTCGCCGAAAGCCAGAATTTCACTCCTCTGGTGGCTGCAAACTTCTCACCTACTCAAGGGCCGCAGGTTCAGGATTCAGGATTGGATCCTTCTAACCACGGATGCAAGTCTCAGGTTGGGGAGCGGTCACCCAAGGGGAAAACTTCCAAGGAAAGTGGTCAAGTCTGGAATCCATCCTTCTGATAAACATTCTGGAACATAGGGCCATATACAACGGCCTTCTACACATGGCACATCTTCTGCAAGATCAGGCCATTCAGGTTCAGTCGGACAATGTAACGGCAGTGTCCTACATAAACCGACAGGGTGGAACGAAGCGCAGAGCGGCAATGTCAGAGGTAACAAGAATCCTCCTCTGGGTAGAAAAGCACGCGGTGGCGCTATCAGCAGTCTTCATTCCGGGAGTGGACAACTGGGAAGCGGACTTCCTCAGCAGACATGATCTCCATCCAGGAGAATGAGGCCTCCACCCGGAGGTGTGTGCAGAGTTGACAAGCCGATGGGGCGTATCTCAGGTAGACATGATGGCCTCTTGCCTCAACAAGAAGCTTTGGTGGTACTGTTCCAGGTCAAGAGACCTACGAGCAGTGGCGGTGGACGCACTGGTATCTCCGTGGGTGTTCCAGTCAGTGTATATGTTCCCTCCACTTCCACTCATCCCAAGGATTCTCAAAATAATAAAAAGAACAAGAGTTCAGGCGATCCTCATTGCTCCAGACTGGCCCAGAAGGGCTTGGTACGCGGATCTTCTGGAATTTCTGCAGGAGGATCTGAGGCCTCTTCCTCTTCGCGAGGACCTTCTGCAACAGGGGCCGTTTGCCTATCAAGACTTTCCGTGGCTACGTTTGACGGCATGGAGGTTAAGCGCCAGATCTTAGCTCAGAATTGTATTCCGAAAAAGGTCATTCCTATGCTAATAGGCTAGGAAGGGGGTTACGTCTAAACATTACCATTGGATTTGGAAAAAGTATGTGTCTTTGTGTGAATCCAAGAAGTTTCTAACGGTGGAGTTTCAACTTGGACGGTTTCTCCTCATTCTACAAGCAGGTGTGGACGTGGGCCTATGCTTGGGCTCCATAAAGGTCCAGATTTCGGCCTTGTCCATTTTCTTCCAGAAACAATAGGCTGCCCTTCCCGAGGTTCAGACATTCTTGAAAGGGGTTCTACACATCCAACCACCCTTTGTGCCACCTACGGCACCTTGGGATCTTAACCTGGTGCTGCAGTTCCTGCAATCGGATTGGTTCTAACCTTTGCAAGAGGTGGATGTCAAGTTTCTTACTTGGAAGGCGTTCACACTGTTGGCATTGGCATCTGCTAGACATGTGTCAGAATTGGGGGCATTGTCATGCAAGAGCCCCTACTTGATTTTCCATGAAGATAGAGCTGAGCTTAGAACGTGTCAGCAATTTCTTGCAAAGGTTGTGTCGGCTTTTCATATCAACCAACCTATTGTGGTGCCAGCGGCTACTGACTCCTCAATTACTTCAAAGACCTTGGATGTGGTGAGGGCTTTGAAAATTTATGTGAAGAGAACTTCTCGTCACAGGAAGTCGGACGCTTTATTTGTCCTTTATGATCCCAACAAGGTTGAGTGTCCTGCTTCTAAGCAGACGATTTCTCGCTGGATCAGGCTTACTATCCAGCATGCTTATTCGACGGCAGGCTTGCAGGTCCAAAATCTGTTAAGGCCCACTCTACTCGTAAAGTGGGTTCTTCCTGGGCGGCTGTCCGGGGTGTCTCGGCTTTACAGCTTTGCCGAGCATCTACTTGGTCTGGGTCGAACACGTTTGCTAAATTCTACAAGTTCGATTCTTTGGCCACTGAGGACCTAAAGTTTGGTCAATCAGTTCTGCAGGAACCTCCGCAGTCTCCCTCCCGTACTAGGAGCTTTGGTACATCCCCATGGTACTAAATGGGCCCCAGCATCCTCTAGGACGTAAGAGAAAATAGGATTTTAATTACCTACCGGTAAATCTTTTTCTCGTAGTCCGTAGAGGATGCTTGGCGCCCGCCCAGTGCTTCGTATTCCTGCATTGTTACTTGGTTCAGTATTGTTGTTTCAGCCGTTGCTGAATTGTTCCAAGTTGGATAGCTTGGCTTTCCTTTTTGTTATGTGTGAGCTGGTGTGAATCTCACCGCTATCTGTGTATTTCCTTCTCTCGAAGTATGTCCGTCTCCTCGGGCACAGTTTGTAGACTGAGTCTGGTAGGAGGGTCATAGAGGGAGGGGCCAGCCAACACTATTAAGCTCTTAAAGTGCCAGTGGCTCCCAAAGGACCCGTCTATACCCATGGCACTAAATGGACCCGAGCATTCTCTAAGGACTACGAGAAAAGGATTTACCGGTAGGTAATTAAAATCCTATTTTCTATATTTTAGATTAATACTGAAAACATCAAAACTATGAAAGAACACATATGGAATTATGTTGTAAACAAAAAAGTGTTAAACAAATCAAAATATGTTTTATATTTTAGATTCCTCAAATTAGACCCCTTTTGCTTTTATGACAGCTTTGCACACTCCTGACATTCTCTCAATCAGCTGCATGAGTTATGCTAGCCATACATCAGACCAACTTTTCTCCAACACTCCAAACTTCCAACCATCCAACTTGTCTGTTCAACTAAAACAGTGCCCCACACATCTCACCAACTTTTTACCAGTGCTCCACACATCTAACCAACTTTTCATCAGACCAACCAACCTTCCAACTTCTGTCCAACTTGTGATGTCACCGAAGTAGGCGGACAGTGCCTGCCTACAGTTCTTCAGTTTTGTTTTGTTTTTTAATTTCAAAACATGCAGAAGTGTCTTTTTTTCAGTGAAACTGGGCTTTTCTTTCACCACCATACATTTATTAGATTTACTTATTTTTATACTGAACTATGGATACCAGCATGGTTGGGCTGCCAAGGCAAATTATATATATATATATATATATATATATATATATATATATATATATAAGATGTAGATATTCGGCACTCCCAATGTAGTAAAATGTACAGCTTGCCTGGTGCCCTCTTTTTTGGAGGCACAAGTATTATTTATATATTTTTTAAAAGATTATTATATATATATATTTTTTTTTAAATGGAATGGGAAAAACCCGAAAAAAAATTGCGTGGGGTCCCCCCTCCAAAGCATAACCAGCCTCGGGCTCTTCGAGCCGGTCCTGGTTCTAAAAATCCGGGGGAAAAACGGACAGGGGATCCCCCGTATTTTTAAAACCAGCACCGGGCTCTGCGCCTGGTGCTGGTGCAAAAAATACGGGGGACAAAAAGAGTAGGGGTCCCCCATATTTTTTACACCAGCATCAGGCTCCACTAGCTGGACAGATAATGCCACAGCCGGGGGTCACTTTTATACAGTGCCCTGCGGCCATGGCATTAAATATCCAACTAGTCACCCCTGGCCGGGGTACCCTGGGGGAGTGGGGACCACTTCAATCAAGGGGTCCCCCCCCCAGCCACCCAAGGGCCAGGGGTGAAGCCCAAGGCTGTCCCCCCCATCCAAGGGCTGCGGATGGGGGGCTGATAGCCTTGAGAAAATTGAAAGAATATTGTTTTTTCCAGTAGTACTACAAATCCCAGCAAGCCTCCCCCGCAAGCTGGTACTTGGAGAACCACAAGTACCAGCATGCGGGAGAAAAACGGGCCCGCTGGTACCTGTAGTTCTAATGGGAAAAAAATACCCAAATAAAAACAGGAGACACACACCGTGACAGTAAAACTTTATTTCACACATGTCGACACACACATACTTACCTATGTTGACACGAAGCAGTCGGTCCTCTTCTCCAAGTAGAATCCACGGATACCTGAAAATAAAAGATAATTATACTCATCTGATCCAGCGTCCTTATACGTAATGCCACCCATGTAGTAGTAGCATCCTTATACGTAATGTGCCCCCAGTAGTAGTACCGTCCTTATACATAATGCCCCCCCCAGTAGTAGTAGCATCCTTATACATAATGCCCCCCCCAGTAGTAGTAGCACCGTCCTTATACATAATGCCCCCCAGTAGTAAGAGTCCTTATACATAATGCCCCCCCAGTAGTAGCGTCCTTATATGTAATGCCCCCCCAGTATTAGTAGCCTCCTTATACATAATGCCCCCCCAGTAGTAGTAGCATCGTTATATGTAATGCCCCCCTGTAGTAGTAGCGTTCTTATACATAATGCCCCCCCAGTAGTAGTAGCATCGTTATATGTATTGCCCCCATGTAGTAGTAGCGTTCTTATACATAATGCCCCCCAGTAGTAGTAGCATTGTTATAGGTAATGCCCCCCCAGTAATAGTAGCGTCCTTATACATAATGCCCCCCCAGCAGTAGTATCGTTATATGTAATGCCCCCCCCAGCAATAGTAGCGTCCTTATACGTAATGCCCCCCCTATAGTAGTAGCGTCCTTGCATGTAATGGCCCCCCCAGCAGTGGCGTCCATAAAGCGCGCACACACAGACATACCTCACACACACACAATTCACACATATATACACACACACACACACACACACACACCCCACCATGCACACACACACACACACATATATACACACACACACACCTCCACCACACACACACACACTTCACACATATATACAAACACACACACACCCCCACCATACACACACCCCACCATATACACACACACACACACTTCTCTCTCACCCTCCACTTACCAAGTCTGGCTGGCCGTCACTGCAAAGCTGTCTGGTCCCGTGTAGCTCCGCCCCTCTATTCCGTGTAGCTCCGCCCCTCGTGCCGCCGTAGCTCCGCCCCCTTTTCAGGCCCCGCACTGCACAGCCCGCTGTCACAGGTAATGGGGGTGGGGGGGGGGCTTTTCATGCTGCCGGCGCAGTAGGCGGACACTGGCAGGCAGTGTCCGCCTACTTATCGTTCAGTTGGGGGGGAAGTTTCCCCTACACCTGAACGATTGGTTGGGAAAATCAAACAGGTTTGATTTTCCCAACTAGTTGGACAGACCGTTTCTGTACGTTTTTCAGCGTGTGGGAGCAAACGGCTGATAATCGTTTGCTCCCACACACTGCCACATTATCTTTCCAACCAGCCAACTAGTTGGCTAGTTGGAAAGATATCGTCCTGATGTATGGCCAGCTTTAGTCTCCTGGAATGGTTTTCCAACAGTTTTGAAGGAGTTCCCAGAGGTGCTGAGCACTTGGCTGCTTTTCCTTCACTCTGCGGTCCAACTCATCCCAAACCATCTCAATTGGGTTTAGGTCGGGTGATTGTGGAGGCCAGGTCATCTGACGCAGCATTCCATCACTTTCCTTCTTGGTCAAGTAGCCCTTACATAGCCTGGAGGTGTGTTTTGGGGTCACTGTCTTGTTGAAAAACAAATTATGGTCCCAGTAAGCGCAATCCAGATGGGATGGCATGGCGCTGCAGAATGCTGTGGTAGCCATGCTGGCTAAGTGTGCCTTGAATTTTGAATAAATCACCAACAGTGTCAGCAGCAAAGCACCCCCACACCATTACACCTCCTCCTCCATACTTCACAGTGGGAACCACACATGCATAAACCATCCGCTCACCTTCTCTGCGTCTCACAAAGACACGGCGGTTGGAACCAAAAATCTCAAATTTGGACTCATCAGACCAAAGTACAGATTTCCACTGGTCTAATGTCCATTCCTTGTATTTCTTGACCCAAACAATTCTCTTCTTGTTGTTCATCCTCAGTAGTGGCTTCTTCGCAGCAATTCGTCCATGAAGGCCTGATTCGCGCAGTCTCCTCTGAACAGTTGGTGTTGAGATTTATCTGCTACTTGATCTCTGAAGAATTTATGTGGGCTCTAATCTGAGGTGCTGTTGAGTAGCGGTTTCTGAGGCTGGTAACTCTAATGAACTTATCCCCTGCAGCAGAGGTTACTCTTGGTCTTCCTTTCCTGGGGCGGTCCTCATGAGAGCCAGTTTCATCATAGCGTTTGATGGTTTCTGCAACTGCAGTTTAGGATGCTTTCAAAATTCTTGAAATTTTCTGTATCGTTTTTCTTTGCTGTGTTGAGTGGTTCATGCCATAATATTGATTACAACAGTAGTCAAATAGGGGTGTCCACTGTGTACTAACCATACCTCTGCACAACACAGCTGATGGTCTCAAACATATTAAGAAGGCAAGTAATTCCACAGATTGACTCTTGACAAGGCACACCTGTTAATTCAAACCCATTTCAGGAGACTACCTCATGAAGCTGATTGAGAGAATGGCAAGAGTGTGCAAAGCTGTCATCAAAGCAAAAGGGGGCTACTTTGAGGAATATAAAATATAAAACATATTTTGATTTGTTTAACACTTTTTTGTTTACAACATAAATCCATATGTGTTCTTTCATAGTTTTGATGTCTTCAGTGTTAATCTACAATATAGAAAATAATTAAAATAAATAAAAATCATTGCATGAGAAGGTGTGTCCAAACTTTTAACGGGTACTGTATATGTACTGTACATCATTAAAGAAAATAGCTGTTTAACTTGAAACATGTTGACATACGATGCGGCTACACTGGATCCCATGGCACAGCCAAATACTTGAAAATAGAGCTGCCCATCATTCACAAACAAATGATGGGTCACTACTATCTCTAAGAAGTCAAAGACTAAGGCCCTCATTCCGAGTTGTTCGCTCGCTAGCTGCTTTTAGCAGCATTGCACATGCTAAGCCGCCGCCCTCTGGGAGTGTATCTTGGCATAGCAGAATTGAGAACGAAAGATTAGCAGAATAGCGAATAGAAATTTCTTAGCAGTTTCTAAGTAGCTCGAGACTTACTCAGCCATTGCGATCAGTTCAGTCAGTTTCGTTCCTGGTTTGACGTCACAAACACACCCAGCGTTCGCCCAGACACTCCCGCGTTTTTCCCAGAAATGCCAGCGTTTTTTCGCACACTCCCAGAAAACGGCCAGTTTCCGCCCAGAAACACACACTTCCTGTCAATCACACTACGATCACCAGAACAATAAAAAATCCTCGTTATGCCGTGAGTAAAATACCTAACTTTTGTGTAAAATAACTAAGCGCATGCGCTCTGCGAACCTTGCGCATGCGCAGTAAGCGACTAATCGCAATATAGCGAAAATCGGCAACGAGCGAACAACTCGGAATGACCCCCTAAATCCATATCAGGTCCTATGTAAAAGGTATTATCTTTAATAAGATCATGGACAGCCCTCAACCCATCACCAATAGGTATATCTATACTAGAAATATCTATACTGCCTTAAAAAAAATCTGTCATTAGGAATCTCTGGTAATGATTCCTATTTATTCAGTAGTGAAGCTGTATCCAGTAAGTATTTAGGGTGCCCAACAATACAAGGTTGCAGCAGAGCGTCCAAAGACACAGAAGTCTGCTGAAAAAGTGATCCACAAGCAGCAATTATGGGATGTCCTGGTGGTGCCACCATACTCTTGTGCACTTTAGGGAGAGTATATAACAATGGAGCACCTGGATTATTTGATATTGAAACCCCATACAATAATTGTGAAATACTGCCCTAATGGACTGCAAGTTGTAAATGTGATGTCAAGTCTCTGTTAAAGCACTTACTGTGGTAGGATCCTCAGGCAATGGTTTGTATAAGGAACTGTTGTCAGATAATTAACAGTCAGTCTCTGTAAACAGACAAATCCTGGATGATAATAATAGCATTGCTCTTATTTGCAGGACAATAAATATCAGTATACAATGCCAGATCACAATTTTAATTAATTCCATCTTTATTTTCTATTCATTGTTTTTCGTTTCATTTATAATGTAATAGTTCTAATTATACATGATAACACAAGGTATGCCATTAGGATGTTGAAGAGAGATAGTGTGGGGACGAACCCACCAAGCTGACATGTTATTAATGGGATTTAATGTAGTTTAACAGCATCAGATTTAGAACTTCAAATATAAAGATTTACTATATGATACTGACATTGTAAAGTAGACTCTGTTTAACAAAAAAAAAAATTACATTATTAACAGGTCTGTATTACTGGTTCAACCTCACACTGTTCCTGTTCTGAGTGTCAACATTCTGATTGTCACATCCTCATACCAAACCCTACTGTATTGTAGTTATTGTATACAAAATTCTATTTTGCACCCCATGAGCATGAGTTTATTGAATGGGTACATAAATTGATTTAATAGATACCAACAGAAACAGTAACCCGAAATTGAATTTATTTTCAGCAACTATAGTCCAGCTTTTTATTTAGCCCCTTTTGGATGCAAACTATTTTCTATCTAACCTTCCAATCCATGTATGATCATTTGCCAGATTTAAACAGCTTAATATACTGTTACATTTTCATAAACTTATAGAGCAAATTAACTATTGTTTCATTCCAGTAGATATATGTATATGTACATTTTTATGATTATTACTTTTAGTATATTTTTATTTCTGTGTGTCTAAATAAATGTTTAATTTTTAATTTTTATTTTTTATTGTTAAATATCTGCTTGCAATAATTGTGTGAAAATCAGAGAAATGTATCTTTTAATTAAGCCAGCACCTTTTTGTTTCTTTTCCTTTTTTTAGTGTTAACTATTGAAGTACTAGTGTAACCTTAATAAAATGATCATAATAATAAATATAGCACACTGGGAGTAACGTCAGACAAGATGGAGGTCATCAGATATTCACATGCAGAGGGAAATAGAAGCTTTCACACACAGATGTGCAGTAGAGGGAAAAGTTGTTCAATGGGGTGGAAAATCCTGCAGAGGAACCAAACCCCAGGAAAAAAGCTCTGTTGGATCCTGCCCCAATAAGCCCCAGGCCAATTAGATCTGGGTTCTGAAATAAAAAAAAAAAAACTGGAAAAAAACCCAACAATCAGAAATACAAATTAAGAGGTGACCCCATAATATCATCCAGACTACCTGGAAAACTATTATCACCTCTGCGTGTACTATAATTTCTAATATACAGTAGGGGCCGATTAAATTGTTGGCTGCCCCATCTGCCACTAGATGGCACCCATGGAGCAATTCAATTGTTGTTCCGCTAGGTCGCGCATGCTGCCATGGGGACACATTTCAGCTTGCAGCATCCTGAAGTGCGAGCTGCAATGTGCGAAAGCTACGTGGTTTGGGCACTCACACAGGAGTTTCAGCACCCTAACCAGGACTTTAGACGGTACTACTAATGGGTGTGCATACGGGTGATACACGCCCAACAGAGAACGGACGGGGGGGATATTGCATAGCTCCAATGGGCTCTCATTACATTTGTGCGCCCACAAAACAATTGAATCGACCCCATAGTAACGTTAAATTACAAATACTGCAGGACCTCATGAAAAGAGTACCAAATTCTGATGATGAAAATAATCTGTAAAATTGACATTTTCATGTTTATTTTATATTTCTGTTAGGTTTAACTTTACCCTAAGACATATGGACATTACATGTGATGCATACAATCATTTTCGGAATTGCTTAAATAATTTTGAAAGCAGCAATGGAAAACTGAAATGGTCAGCAATGGAAATCAAAACAGTATTTCCACAATTCTTCAGCTATGAGCGAGAGCACTTGGTAAGTTATGTGTGCTCCAGTGGAGAAGGTGGGGCCATAAAGCTTCTATTGTATTACATTTTGAGTCATATCATCTGCATTGCCTTTTTCAGGTTTTTTTTTTTTACTACACTGTAGTTGTTTTTGTAAGATAATGTTACAAGTGGTGTGCATAATCTATTCGCCATTTGTTAAGGGACTTCATAGTAAATATTGAATTAATATTGCATATACAGTATAATCAATGGTTCATTAAACATGCATACTGCATTCGGGACTAAATAGTACGTTTTATATATATATATATATATATATATATATATATATATATATATACACCGCTGCAGAAAAACGAGGCGACACTTGGAGACTTGTATTGAAACAAAAACGTGTATTGCTGTGTTGTTTTTGTTTGAATACAAGTCTCCGAGTGCCGCCTCGCTTTTCTGCACCAGTACGTCAGAGAAATTTTCCCCAGTGGAGGGCACAGGAGCAATTAAGCGTGGATCGGATATAGGAGTGCCGGAATATCTGTGGATATATATACAGTATGTGTATGTATATATATATATATATATATATATATATATATATATATATATACACACATAGTATAGGCTGAATTTCCTCAGTCAGATCAACTTTCTGACCTCATGCATGAAGCATGGAGTACCCCTAGTAAAAAGTTTCAGATACAGTGCATCTGGAAAGTATTCACAGCGCTTCACTTTTTCCTCATTTTGTTATGTTTCAGCCTTATTACTAACTGGAATAAAATAATAATAATTAATAAATCTGTGTACATTGCTGCATTCATCTTTCCCTCTATCCAGACTACTCTCCCAGTTCCTGTAGCTGAAAAACATCCCCACATCATGATGCTACCACCGCCATGCTTCACTGTAGGGATGGTATTGTCCTGGTGATGAGCGGTGCCTGGTTTCCTCCAAACATGACGCCTGGCATTCACACCAAATAGTTCAATCTTTGTCTCATCAGACCAGAGATGTTTCTCATAATCTAAGAGTCCTTCAGGTGCATTTTGGCAAACTCCAGGCGGGCTGCCATGTGCTTTTTACTAAGGAGTAGCTTCCGTCTGGCCACTCTACCATACAGGCCTGATTGGTGGATTGCTGCAGAGATGGTTGTCCTTCTGGAAGGTTCTCCTCTCTCCTCAGAGAAATGCTGTAGCTCTGACAGAGTGACAATCAGGTTCTTGGTCACCTCCCTGACTAGGGACCTTCTCCCCCGATCACTCAGTTCAGACGGTCGGCCAGCTCTAGAAAGCGTCCTGGTGGTTCAGAACTTCTTCCATTTACGGATGATGGAGGCCACTGTGCTCATTGGGACCTTCAAAGCAGCAGATATTTTTCTGTACCCTTCCCCAGATTTGTGCCTTGAGACAATCCTGTCTCAGAGGTCTTCAGACAATTCCTTTGACTTTATGCTTGGTTTGTGCTCAGACGGGTATGGGACTCAAGGTCGACACCAATGAGGTTGACACTCATTAGGTCGACACCCATTTGTTGACAGTGGGTAGGTTGACACTAGAAATAGGTCGACACGGCAATTGGGTCGACATGAAAAAATGTCTACATGAGTTTTTTATGTATTTTTTGGTGTTGTTTTCTCCATCAAGTGACCGGGAACCCCCTTGCATGGCAGGCAAGGTGCCTCACATTGGTACCACTGCACCTGGCACAGGTTACCGTTCCCAATTGTAGTCCACTTGGAACGTAAAGTATGAAAAAGTCCACTAAAACGAAAAGAAGTTAAAAACTCATGTCGACCTTTTTTCATGCCGACCTTGTTCATGTCGACCCAATGGCTGTGTCGACCTATTTCTAGTGTCGACCTACCCACTGTCGATCAATGGGTGTCGACCTAGAGTTCGGATACCGCTCAGACATGCACTGTCAAGTGTGGGACCTTATATAGACAGGTGTGTGCCTTTCCAAATCATGTCCATTCAACTGAATTTACCACAGGTGGACTCCAATTAAGCTGTAGGAACATCGCAAGGATGATCAGTGGATGCATCTGAGCTTAATTTTTAGCTTCATGGCAAAGGCTGAGAATACTTTATGTACATGTGATTTCTTAGTTGTTTTATTTTTAATAAATTTGCAAAATCACAAACTTTTTCATGTTGTCATTATGGGGTATTGTGTGTAGAATTTTAAGGTAACAAATTAATTTATTCCATTTTGGAATATGGCTGTAACATAACAAAATGTGGAAAAAGTCAAGCACTGTGAATACTTTACGGATGCACTGTACCTAAGTGCCTGGCTTCTTTTTACCCTCTCTCATCTGGTGATTGTGATAAGTGGTAAGTTCCTCCTACAGTGGCATGCTTAGTTAAAACTCTACTTTACCTATCCCAACTGCTCGATGTTCCCCAGCATGTGAGGAGATTAATGAAGATCTGGCTGTGTATGCGTGTACAGATCCAGAATAAGAAACAGCCTTCGTAGATGCCCTGGCAGTTTAATGGACCTACCTATTCCCTCCAGTCTCCCTCCTTCCCAGATTTCTTCACAACTTCAAGCAAGAAGGTTGCACAGTCCTGTTGATAGCGCCGACCTAGCCCAGTCACCATTGGTTCACTGATCTGCAGAGTCTCTACATAGACATTTCCTCTCCACTACCTCTACAACCAGACCTGTTGTCCCAAGGGCCCTGTCTGCACCCAGATTTAGCTCACCTGTCTTTGATGGTGTTGCACTTGAGTCATCCTTCCTAAGGTTTCTTCGGCTCTGTGATTCAAATCATGCTCAGGGCACGGAAGCCGGCCTCAGCCGTATCTTTTACCATGTGTGGCATATCTACTTCCAGTGTGTGCTGCTAGGCACTATGACTCTCTGGTTTTTCGAGTTTCCTAGATCCTTGCCTTCCTCTAAGCTGGATTGCATCTCTGACTCCGCCTGACATCTCTGAAAATGCATGTCTCTGCTCTGTCAGTTTTGTTCCAGCAAAGAATTGCTCCACTGTCTGACGTCCGCACCTTTCTTCAAGGTGATCTTTGTATTCAACCTCCCTTTGTCCATGGGATTTGTCAGTAGTTCTCCAGGCACTTCAGGAGCCCCTGTTTGAACCTCTGGACTCAGTGGACCCCAAATGGCTGACGACAAAACTGTTTTTCTTCTGGCTATTTCCTCCGAACAGAACAGAAAGCTCTCCTGTTGCTTCCCTTTCATGATCTTTCATCGGGACATAGTTTTCCTTCGGACCCAACCTGGCTACCTCCTCAAGGTGGTGTACAGTTTCTACTTTAACAAAGAAATTGTGGTTCCGGCCTTCCAGTCCGCAGGCCTTATGGCGGGGGAGGCCACTTTGGATGTGGTTTGTGCTTCTCAGATTTACGTGGATCGCACCAGCTCCATCAGGAAAACGGATTCCCTCTTTGTCCTCTATAACTTCTACAAGAGGGGCTGGCTAGCTAACAAGCAGACTCTGGCCAGATGTCTTCGTATGACTATCTTACAGGCTTACATGCAGGCTGACCTCCCTGTGCCAAATACAGTCTCTGCCCATTCTACTCACTCTGTGAGTCCTTAATAGGCAGCGCCACGCATCTGCTGAACAACTGTGGAAGGCGTCCACGTGGTCTTCTGCTCATACCGTAGGTTCTATGCCTTTGATACCTTTGCCTCTCAGGATGCTTCCTTTGGATGCCAGATTCTTCTCTCAGCTGAGGAGTGTCTCCTCCCTTGAACAACTGCTTTGGGACATCCCCAATGTCTCTCCCTGTGGAGACTATGGAACCTGCAGAAGAAAATAAGATTCATGGTAAAACTTACCTTTCTTAACTCTGTTCTTTGAAGTCCATAGGATCCACAGGGCGCCCACCCTGACGCACCTGGCTTCTATGGGTTTCTTCTCTTGGTTACTGGTTCCCCTCTCTTCTCTATTGTGTGAGAGTAGTTTTCTTTTGTGTACCAACCTTCCTTCTCTCCTTTCCTGCTTGGGCATGTTAACAAAAATTAATAGCCTAGGCTGGGGGCGGGGTATAGAGAGGTAGGACTGGAGCATCTTGGGAGCACTAAAAGCTTTGTCTTTCCCCAATGTCTTTCCCTGAGCCTCAAAGAAAAAGAGTTCACACAGGTAAGTTTTACCATAACCCTTAATTTTTCTTTAAGCACTATTCTATTACCCGCTCAGCGCAGCTACCATAATGGGAGGGGGATAGGGGGGGGGGGGGGGGGGGGGCTTGTGTCATCATGTGTCATCTATGGCACTCACAGTGCTGCTGGTGCCACCATGTATGTACAGTACCAGAGGCACTATTGCAGACATGGTGACATATAGTGGAGTCAATAGGGGAGGTTCAGCGGCTCTGATACTCTCTTGTTGTGGCCACCCATGCCTTAATGTATGTTGCTGTGGTACCACACCGTCCACTACACAGCGAGTCCCCTCTCTCTCTTCTGCACTCCTCCGCACGCACCTCTGCAAGTGGAAGTCCAGACTCCAAAATAGATAATGTTAAGGATCAGGGGCACCACAACCTTTTTGGTTGGGGGGTCAAGATATAATTTCATTTTGGCGCCCCTAATTTGCTAAATATTGCCCTCTAAGGGGAACCTACTACACAACCTACTTGATGACAGATATCTGTCTACAGATGCGGCCGCCGTCTGCTTACCCTCTAATGGGTCGCACATGCAACCGCATCATGATTGCAGCTAGCTGCACCCATGTGTGCCCTGTTCACAGGAGTGTACAGAACTGTGCAATCCTGTGGCTCTTGACATTGCCCATTTTAATTGTAGATGACAGCCACTCTGCACCCCTCAACTCAGAACTTTGACTGGCACCTCTCACATATTTGGGGAGGAGCGTGCCACCCGCTTGCCCCTGCCCCCCTTCCAGCGCCAATGCAAAGGATCGGTAAGGTTCTGGAATGTATTGGGTGGTGTATTAATATTATTTGGGAGTAGGGTGTGTGTACACACACAAGTGTTAACCGATGGTGACTTTAGTGTGTGGGGCCCTGAGCTAGTGTGCTGCCTAGGGCCCCATGTCATCTTAATCTGGCCTTGCTTACATTTATTGTGAACTTCTGCTTGCCAGCCTTAATGTTAACACAAGTCTTGCACTCAGGATCTGACTTTCAATTTTAAGCTAGCGTTAGATTTCCCTCTGCTGGAACTAAGTAATAGTAACGTGTTGAATAGTGGAAAGACCAGAAATGTTTTTTTTATGTGCATTTAAGTGTCCACACCTGTTCAGGAATGTACTGTATCTGTCCTTTTTCCTAGCTATTCTCTTACAAATCTTTATTATTTTGTTAATATCTCTGGAAGAAAAACAAGCATTGCTGTCAAATACAGATACAGGCCCACATCTCCACTCAACTTATTATGTGATGAAATGTGTGTGTGTGTGTGTGTGTGTGTGTGTGTGTGTGTGTGTGTGTGTGTGTGTGTGTGTGTGTGTGTGTGTGTGTGTGTGTGTGTGTGTGTGTGTGTGTGTGTGTGGGGGGGGGGGGGGTTACATCACCATGCAGTGGAGCATTCCAAAACCTTTCACCAGGCTCAGTGGGGCATTCCAAAGCCTCTCTGCTCACTATATCATGTGCAGTGTGGCTGTGGTTGTTGTGGTAAACTTATAAATAATTTCTCTTACGTCCTAGAGGATGCTGGGGTCCACATTAGTACCATGGGGTGTAGACGGGTCCACCAGGAACCATGGGCACTTTAAGAGTTTAATAGTGTGGGCTGGCTCCTCCCTCTATGCCCCTCCTACCAGACTCAGTTTAGAAAATGTGCCCGGAGGAGCCGGTCACAGCTAAGGGAGCTCCATAGGAGTTTTTCTAGTTTTCTTATTTTTGTTAGAGTTAGGCACAGGGAGGCTGCTGGCAACAGCCTCCCTGCTTCGTGGGACTTAGGGCGGTAGCAGTGTCCAACCCTCTGAAGTTAATAGCCCCTATCTCTGATGACAGGACACTGAGCTCCTGAGGGTGTCGATCGCAAGCCCCTGAGGCGACCGCTCGCTCCCGCAGCACTGCCGCCACCCCCTAACAGCCAGAAGACATCGGTGGTGAGTTGGACACCGGTGACCCGACAAGCGGGGATCCGGTGAGAATGGCGGCATCAGGGTTGGGAGCACAGCGCTGAGGCTGTGCTCCAGAGGGCTCAGAGTGCGGCGCTGTGAGGGGCGCCCTGGGCCAGCGCAAACACCCTTAAACTGGTCACAGCAGCTATCAGGGACACTGTACTACTGCTAGCAACATTTACCTCAGGCCAGTATAATCTTACAAAGGGGGTCATAGCGATCAGTGAAAAAAACGGCTAATCTGCGTATGCACCGCAATGCACATGCGCGTTGTACGGGTACGAAGTCCATTGTGGTTTTGCACTGGTTCTAGCGACGATTCCAATCGCACAGTTGAACGCAAGGAGATTGACAGGAAGAGGGCGTTTATGGGTGTCAACTGACCGTTTTCTGGGAGTGTTTGGAAAAACGCAGGCATGGCAGGGCGTTTGCTAGGCGAGTATCTGATGTCATTACCGTGTCACTTGTCGCAGCAATCATCGCACAGGATAAGTAACTACAGGGCTGGTCTTGTTTTGCACAAAATGTGTTTGCAGGCGCTCTGCTGCACAGGCGTTCGCATTCCTGCAAAGCGAAAATACACTCCCCCGTGGGCGGCAACTATGCGTTTGCACGGCTGCTAAAAACTGCTAGCGAGCGATCAACTCGGAATGACTTCCAAAGTGCGGGAAGACGCGCCATTTTAGGAGCGGAGCTTCTCCTCAGAGCGGATCCAGCACTAACCAGCGCCATTTTCTCCCGGCAGATCACACTACTGAGACGCTGACAGGGAGCGCTGACCCTCCACATAACTCCAGCTATCCTGTGCGGTACCAGGGGGTTATAGAAGGGGGGGGAGAGTGTTATTCACATTACTGTGTAGTCTATTAAGGTTGCACAGTCAGCGCCAGGCATTTATTATATATCTGTCTACTGGGGCGCTGTGTGGGCTGGCTCCATAACTCTGTGTCTCTCTGAAGGTACTTGGGGGAAACTGTGTCTGACATTTTCGTGTGTGTGTGTGTGTGTGTGTGTGCTATATATCCCACATTACCATGTCTAGGGACTCTGTATCTTGTGCTGCAGAGTATGTATCTTCTCCAGAAGAGTCCATTCCATGTACTCAGGTATGCAATACACTGTCTCAGCCCTCTGAACCTGAACCCAAGTGGGTGGCTTCTATTAAGGGATGATATCCCAGATTTCATCTAGGATAGCTCATTATGAGACTAAAAACACAGGTTTTAAAACAATCTGTGGAGATCTTGTCATGTTCAACTCACACTACCTCATCTAAGTCCCCTGGCTTATGCCCCCAAAAACGTGCTCCTTGCCCAAGTAATGCAAGTCGACACGGATACTGACTCTGTTACAGGTGACAGTGATGGGGACATACTGCGGGGGGAGGCATCCCTTGCTTAAGGGGTACAGCTAATAATTGAAGCCATCAGGGATGTTTTACACATTACTGACAAAGTTCCTGAACAAGTCGAGGAGGCTTATTTTACTGACAATAAGAATGTCTCCCTTACCTTTCCTGCGTCTAGGGAATTGAACGCTATATTTGAAAAATCCTGGGAAAACCCATAGAAAAAAATACAGATCCCAAAGAGAGTTCTGGTTGCTTTTCCTTTCCCTGAAGAGGATAGGAAAAAGTGGGAAAACCCTCCTATAGTAGACGCTTCTGTTTCTAGATTGTCTAAAAGGGTGGTTTTACCTGTCCCTGGGTCTACCGCTTTGAAAGAACCGGCAGACCGCAAAATTGATACTACGCTCAAATCCATATACACTGGTTCAGGTGTGGCGCTTAGGCCCACTATTGCTTGTGCATTGATTTCTAAATCCATAGTAAAGTGGTCAGGCACGTTACTAGAGGATTTAGATACTATGGATAGAAGTGACATTGAATTGTTTTTACGTCACATACAGGATTCTGCGGGTTTCATGGTGGAGGCCATGAAGGACCTTGGTAATCTGACTGCACGGACGTCTTCCATGGCTGTCTCAGCACGTAGGGGACTCTGGCTGAGCCAATGGTCTGTGGATGCGGAATCCAAGAAGAGTGTGGAGAATCTACCCTACACAGGTCATGCTCTATTTGGGGAGGGTTTGGATGCGTGGATCTCCATGGCTACCGCAGGTAAGTCAACCTTTCTTCCCTCAGCCACTCCGACGCCAAAGAAATCCTTTTCTGCATCTACAATCCTTTCGGACCGCAAAGGTTAAGAAGTCCAAATCCCCTTCCACCTTCTTCAGAGGTGGTGTAGGAAAATCCAGAAAACCTGCACCGACAGATTCCCAGGAACAGAAGCCGGGCTCTGCTTCCTCAAAATCATCAGCATGACAGTGGACCTCCAAGCCTGGAGGTCGGGCAGGTGGGAGTACGTCTATGAAATTTCAGTCAGGTTTGGGTGTCCAAAATACAAGAAAGTGTCAATGCGCTTTAGTGACTAAAAACACAGTGAATAATAAATGGATGTCTGTCTGTTTTCACTCATAAAACCAGGAGACTTGCTAATAATATAAACGTTTACTGATACAATATCATCACATTTAATAATGTTACAATTATCTAAAATATGATGGCATAAAAAAGTAACAATACTAGTTACATAACAATAAATATATATTGCAATATAAAACCTGTTCGGTTAATATTAAATTCAGCCTATAATATATGTAAAAATAGCCTATTATCATATAAGGTCAGAAATGTCTTCTATTTGCCACTACTGCCACAAAGTATATTCAGATTGTTAATGCACAGATGACAAAGAAACAATGTCTCCGATTAACTCTAACACTGGCGTCCCAGTGCAGAGTCCGTCCTCCTTCAGTGTTTTTACCCGATCAAGCGGGATTATATTTACCCCCTTCTGGAAGTGTCCTCTGTTATAGCACTATGGCACAAGTGCAGAGATGTATTCCTTCAAAGGATCCAGCTGGTGGGCAGCGTTTGTAAGCGCACAGTAGGAGGTAACGGAGATCGTGACAAGCGGCTGGCGCTGCAGCGAGCGCAGTCCAGAGACCACCGTGCACGGACGTGCCGTAGATGTAACAGATGCCCTTAGTGTTTAACACACATCACCTCACGGGCGGCAGCGGTCCAGCGTAAGTAGAAGCGGCAGAAGCAGCAGAGACCTTGGAACAGACAGCGGCTGAGTAATTCAAATGGACAGTGAACCGGCAAACGATGACGTCTATGCGTTTCGTCCCGTTAATTCTCGGGACTTCCTCAAGACTTGAGGAAGTCCCGAGAATTAACGGGACGAAACGCGTTGACGTCATCGTTTGCCGGCTCACTATCCATTTGAATTACTCAGCCGCTGTCTGTTCCAAGGTCTCTGCTGCTTCTACCGCATCTGCCACTTCTACTTACGCTGGACCGCTGCCGCCCGTGAGGTGATGTGTGTTAAACACTAAGGGCATCTGTTACATCCACGACACGTCCGTGCACGGTGGTCTCTAGACTGCGCTCGCTGCAGCGCCAGCCGCTTGTCACGATCTCCGTTACCTCCTACTGTGCGCTTACAAACGCTGCCCACCAGCTGGATCCTTTGAAGGAATACATCTCTGCACTTGTGCCATAGTGCTATAACAGAGGACACTTCCAGAAGGGGGTAAATATAATCCCGCTTGATCGGGTAAAAACACTGAAGGAGGACGGACTCTGCACTGGGACGCCAGTGTTAGAGTTAATCGGAGACATTGTTTCTTTTTCATCTGTGCTTTAACAATCTGAATATACTATGTGGCAGTAGTGGCAAATAGAAGACATTTCTGACCTTATATGATAATAGGCTATTTTTACATATATTATAGGCTGAATTTAATATCAACCGAACAGGTTTTATATTGCAATATATATTTATTGTTATGTAACTAGTATTGTTACTTTTTTATGCCATCATATTTTAGATAATTGTAACATTATTAAATGTGATGATATTGTATCAGTAAACGTTTATATTATTAGCAAGTCTCCTGGTTTTATGAGTGAAAACAGACAGACATCCATTTATTATTCACTGTGTTTTTAGTCACTAAAGTGCATTGACACTTTCTTGTATTTTAGTTTCTCTTGCTAATTAGCCCCTTGCAAAGCCTGGTCCGTGCAGTTAGTGAACTCTAAACACAAGTGAAATTCATTTTTCTCTAACGTCCTAAGTGGATGCTGGGGACTCCGTAAGGACCATGGGGAATAGCGGCTCCGCAGGAGACTGGGCACATCTAAAGAAAGCTTTAGGACTATCTGGTGTGCACTGGCTCCTCCCCCTATGACCCTCCTCCAAGCCTCAGTTAGATTTCTGTGCCCGACGAGAAGGGTGCACACTAGGGGCTCTCCTGAGCTCTTTGTGAAAGTTTTAGTTTAGGTTTATTATTTTCAGTGAGACCTGCTGGCAACAGGCTCACTGCATCGTGGGACTAAGGGGAGAAGAAACGGACTCACCTGCGTGCAGAGTGGATCGGGTTTCTTAGGCTACTGGACATTAGCTCCAGAGGGACGATCACAGGTTCAGCCTGGATGGGTCCCGGAGCCGCGCCGCCGGCCCCCTTACAGAGCCAGAAGAGCGAAGAGGTCCGGTGAAATCGGCGGCAGAAGACGATCCTGTCTTCAGATAAGGTAGCGCACAGCACCGCAGCTGTGCGCCATTGCTCTCAGCACACTTCACACTCCGGTCACTGAGGGTGCAGGGCGCTGGGGGGGCAGCGCCCTGAGACGCAATAAATCGATAAAAACCTTATATGGCTAAAATAAATGCATCACATATAACTCCTGGGCTATATGGATGCATTTAACCCCTGCCAAAACATACAGAAAAACGGATGATAAGGACGCCGAGAAAGGGGCGGAGCCTATCTCCTCAGCACACTGGCGCCATTTTCCCTCACAGCTCAGTTGGAGGGAAGCTCCCTGGCTCTCCCCTGCAGTCACTACACTACAGAAAGGGGTTAAAAAAGAGAGGGGGGCACAAATTAGGCGCAGTATAAACAATACAGCAGCTATAAAGGGAAAAACACTTATATAAGGTTATCCCTGTATATATATAGCGCTCTGGTGTGTGCTGGCAAACTCTCCCTCTGTCTAGGGCTAGTGGGTCCTGTCCTCTATCAGAGCATTCCCTGTGTGTGTGCTGTGTGTCGGTACGTTGGTGTCGACATGTATGAGGAGAAAAAATATGTGGAGACCTAGTAGAGTGTCTGTAATAGTGTTGTCACCCCCTAGGGGGTCGACACCTGAGTGGATGTACTGTTGAAATTGCGTGACAGTGTCAGCTTTGTATAAAAGACAGTGCTTGACATGAGACAGCCGGCTACTCAGCTTGTGCATGTCCAGACGTCTCATACAGGGGCTTTAAAGCGCCCGTTACCTCAGATACAGACGCCGACACGGATACTGACTCCTGTGTCGACGGTGAAGAGACAACCGTGATTTCCAATAGGGCCACACATTGCATGATTGATGCAATGGAAAATGTTTACACTTTTCTGATAATATGAATACCACCAAAAAAAGGGGTATTATGTTTGGTGAGGAAAAACTTCCTGTAGTTTTCCCGAATCTGAAAAATAAAATGAGGTGTGTGATGATGCGTGGGTTTCCCCCCGATGACAATTGATAATTCTAAAAAGTTATTGGCAGTATACCTTTTCCCGCCAGAGGTTAGGGTGCGTTGGGAAACACCCCCTACAGGGGATAAGGCGCTCACACGCTTGTAAGAACAAGAGCTCTACCCTCTCTTGAGATGGCCGCCCTTAAGGATCCTGCTGATAAAAAGCAGGAGGGTATCCTAAAATGTATTTACACACATACTGGTGTTATACTGCGACCAGCAATCGCCTCAGCCTGGATGTGCAGTGCTGGGTTGGCGTGGTCGGATTCCCTGACTGGAAATATTGATATCCTAGATAAGGACAGTATATTATTGCCTATAGAGCAATTAAAAGATGCATTTCTATATATGCATGATGCACAGCGGAATATTTGCCGACTGGCATCAAGTATAAGTGCGTTGTATTCTACCAGTAAAGTGGTCAGGGATTCCAAACGGCATTTGGAAGTATTGCCTTAAAAAAGGGGATGTACCCTAGGTCGCCTCTCAAAATAAGACGCCGTATTATCAGGCGCAGTCCTGGTTGGCAAGCGGACAAAAGGGTTCCTCTTTTCTGCTCGTGACAGAGGGAGAGAAAAATGGCTGCAGAGATCAGCCAGTTCCCAGGAACAGAAACCCTTTTCCGCCTCTGCCAAGCCCTCAGTATGACGCTAGGGCTTTACAAGTTCAGGCACGGTGGGGGCCCGTTCTCAGTGAATTTCAGTGCGCAGTGAGCTCACTCGCAAGTAGACCCCTGGATCCTTCAGGTAATATTTCAGGGGTACAAATTGGAATTCGAGACGTATTCCCCTCGCCGTTTCCAAAAGTCTGTTTTACCGACGTCTCCCGCTGACAGGGAGGCAGTTTTGGAAGCCATTCACAAGCTGTATTCCCAGCAGGTGATAATTAAGGTACCCCTCCTGCAACAGGGAACGGGGTATTATTCCACACTATTGTGGTACCGAAGCCAGACGGCTCGGTGAGACCGATTTTAAAATCTAAAATCTTTGAACACTTACATACAGAGGTTCAAATTCAAAATTGAGTCACTCAGAGCAGTGATTGCAAACCTGGAAGAAGGGGACTACATGATGTCTTGGGACATCAAGGATGCTTACCTTCATGTCAAAATTTACCCTTCTCACCAAGGGTATCTCAGGTTATGGTACAGAACTGTCACTATCAGTTCAGACGCTGCCGTAGGGATGGTCCACGGCACCCCGGGTCTTTACTGAGGTAATGACCGAAATGATGATATTCCTTCGAAGGAAGGGAATTGTAGTTATCCTTTACTTGGACGATTCCCTGATAAGGGTAAGATCCAGGGAACAGTTGGAGACCGGTGTAGCACTATCTCAGGTAGTGTTGCGGCAGCACGATTGGATTCTCAATATTCTAAAATCGCAGCTGGTTCCGACGACTTGTCTTCTGTTCCTAGGGATGATCCTGGACACAGTCCAGAAAGAAGGTGTTTCTCCCGGAGGAGAAAGCCAGGGAGTTATCCGAGCTAGTCAGGAACCTCCTAAAACCGAACCAAGTCTCAGTGCATCAATGCACAAGGGTTCTGGGTAAAAATGGTGGCTTCCTACGAAGCAATCCCATTCGGCAGATTCCACGCAAGACTTTCCAGTGGAACCTACTGGACAAATGGTCCGGGTCGCATCTTCAGATGCATCAGCGGATAACCCTGTCACCAAGGACAAGGGTGTCCCTCCTGTGGTGGTTGCAGAGTGCTCATCTTCTAGAGGGCCGCAGATTAGGCATTCAGGACTGGGTCCTGGTGACCACGGATGCCAGCCTGCGAGGCTGGGGAGCAGTCACATAGGGAAGGAATATCCAGGGCTTATGGTCAAGCCTGGAGACATCACTTCACATAAATATCCTGAAGCTAAGGGACATTTACAATGCTCTAAGCTTAGCAAGACCTCTGCTTCAAGGTCAGCCGGTGTTGATCCAGTCGGACAACATCACGGCAGTCACCCACGTAAACAGACAGGGTGGCACAAGAAGCAGGAGGGAAATGGCAGAAGCTGCAAGGATTCTTCGCTGGGCGGAAAATCATGTGATAGCACTGTCAGCAGTATTCATTCCGGGAGTGGACAACTGGGAAGCAGACTTCCTCAGCACGACCTCCACCCGGGAGAGTGGGGACTTCACCCAGAAGTCTTCCACATGATTAAAAACTCGACAGGTATTGCGCCAGGTCCAGGGACCCTCAGGCAATAAGCTGTAGACGCTCTGGTAACACCGTGGGTGTACCAGTCAGGGTATGTGTTCCCTCCTCTGCCTCTCATACCCAAGGTACTGAGATTGATAAGATGGAGAGGAGTAAGCTCTATATTCGTGGTTCCGGATTGGCTAAGAAGAACTTGGTAACCGGAACTTCAAGAGATGCTCACGGAAGATCCGTGGCCTCTACCTCTAAGAAGGGACCTGCTCCAGCAAGGACCCTGTCTGTTCCAAGACTTACCGCGGCTGCGTTTGACGGCATGGCGGTTGAACGCCGGATCCTGAAGGAAAAAAAAGGCATTCCAGATGAAGTCATCCCTATCCTGATCAAAGCCAGGAAGGATGTAACAGCAAAAACATTATCACCGCAATTGGCGAAAATATGTTGCGTGGTGCGAGGCCAGTAAGGCCCAACTGGGTCGATTCCTACATTTCCTGCAAACAGGAGTGTCTATGGGCCTGAAATTGGGGTCCATTAAGGTTCAAATTTCGTCCCTGTCAATTTTCTTCCAAAAAAGAACTAGCTTCAGTCCCTGAAGTTCAGACGTTTGTAAAAGGGGTACTGCATATACAGCCTCCTTTTGTGCCTCCAGTGGCACTTTGGGATCTCAATGTAGTTTTGGGTTCCAAAAGTCACATTGGTTTGAACCACTTAAATCTGTGGAGTTAAAATATCTCACATGAAAAGTGGTCATGCTGTTGGCCCTGGCCTGGGCCAGGCGCGTGTCAGAATGGGCGTCTTTATCCTGAAAAAAGCCCTTATCTGATTTTCCATTCGGACAGGGCGGAATTGAGGACTCGTCCTCAATTTCTCCCCAAGGTGGTTTCAGCGTTTCACCTGAACCAACCTATTGGTGGTGCCTGCGGCTACTAGGGACTTGGAGGCCTCCAAGTTGCTAGACGTTGTCAGTGCCCTGAAAATATATGTTTCCAGGACGGCTGGAGTCAGGAAATCTGACTCGCTGTTTATCCTGTATGCACCCAACAAGCTGGGTGCTCCTGCTTCTAAGCAGACTATTGCTCGTTGGATTTGTAGCACAATTCAGCTTGCACATTATGTGGCAGGCCTGCCACAGCCAAAAATCTGTAAATGCCCACTCCACAAGGAAGGTGGGCTCATCTTGGGCGGCTGCCCGAGGGGTCTCGGCTTTACAACTTTGCCGAGCAGCTACTTGGTCAGGAGCAAATACGTTTGTAAAATTCTACAAAATTGATATCCTGGCTGAGGAGGACCTGGAGTTCTCTCATTTGGTGCTGCAGAGTCATCCGCACTCTCCCGCCCGTTTGGGAGCTTTGGTATAATCCCCATGGTCCTTACGGAGTCCCCAGCATCCACTTAGGACGTTAGAGAAAATAAGAATTTACTTACCGATAATTCTATTTCTCATAGTCCGTAGTGGATGCTGGGCGCCCATCCCAAGTGCGGATTGTCTGCAATACTTGTACATAGTTATTGTTACAAAAATCGGGTTATTATTGTTGTGAGCCATCTTTCAGAGGCTCCTCTGTTATCATGCTGTTAACTGGGTTCAGATCACAGGTTATACGGTGTGATTGGTGTGGCTGGTATGAGTCTTACCCGGGATTCAAAATCCTTCCTTATTGTGTACGCTCGTCCGGGCACAGTATCCTAACTGAGGCTTGGAGGAGGGTCATAGGGGGAGGAGCCAGTGCACACCAGATAGTCCTAAAGCTTTCTTTAGATGTGCCCAGTCTCCTGCGGAGCCGCTATTCCCCATGGTCCTTACGGAGTCCCCAGCATCCACTACGGACTATGAGAAATAGAATTATCGGTAAGTAAATTCTTATTATAATCTTTTGCGCCGGGAGTATTGGGTGTTGAATACACCTCTAGTTTTTGTCAGATTTGGGTGTCCTCAGGCCTGGACCCCTATTGTATCTCAGTGGTGCAGACTGGAGTTTCAAGAGCTCCCACCTCACAGGTGTGGATGTGGGCCTACGTTTGGGCTCCTTAAAAGTCCAGATTTCGTCCTTGTCCATTTTCTTCCAGAAGCAGTTGGCTTCCCTCCCTGAGGTTCAGACTTTCTTGAAAGGGGTGCTGCACATCCAGCCTCCCTTTGTGCCTCCTACGTCACCTTGGGATCTTAACGTTGTGTTGCAGTTCCTGCAATCGGATTGGTTCAAACCTCTACAGGAAGTTGAGGTCAAGTTTCTCACTTGGAAGGTGGTCACACTGTTGGCATTAGCTTCGACTAGGCGTGTGTCTGAATTGAGGGCATTGTCCTGCAAGAGCCCCTATTTGATTTTCCATGAAGATAGAGCTGAGCTCAGGACGCGTCAGCAGTTTCTTCCAAAGGTTGTGTCGGCCTTTCATATCAACCAACCTATTGTGGTGCCAGTGGCTACTGACTCCTCAATTACCTCAAAGTCTTTAGATGTTGTGAGGGCTTTGAGGATTTATGTGAAGAGGACTTCATGTTACAGAAATTCAGACTCTCTGTTTGTCCTTTATGATCCCAACAAGATTGGGTGTCCTGCTTCTAAGCAGACGATTTCTCACTGGATCAGGTTCACTATCCAGCATGCTTATTCTATGGCAGGCTTGCCATGTCCAAAATCTGTTAAGGCCCACTCTACTCATAAGGTGGGTTCTTCCTGGGCGGCTGCCCAGGGGGTCTCGGCTTTGCAGCTGTGCCGAGCGGCTACTTGGTCAGGGTCGAACACGTTTGCCAAGTTCTACAAGTCCGATACTTTGGCCTCTGAGGACCTACAGTTTGGTCAGTCAGTTCTGCAGGAGCCTCCGCGCTCTCCCTCCCGTACTGGGAGCTTTGGTACATCCCCATGGTACTAATGTGGACCCCAGCATCCTCTAGGACGTAAGAGAAAATAGGATTTTAATTACCTACCGTAAATCCTTTTCTCGTAGTCCGTAGATGATGCTGGGCGCTCACCCAGTGCTTCGTTTTCCTGCAGTTGTTCCTTGGTTCAGTACTGCCTTGTTACTTGGTTTAGTACTGTGTTGTTACTTGTTTAAGTACTGTGTTCAGCTGTTGCTGAGATTGTTCATGATGCTGTTCCTGGTTTGTCTTATGTGTGAGCTGGTATGAATCTCACCAATATCTGTGTATTTTCTTCTCTCGAAGTATGTCCGTCTCCTCGGGCACAGTTTGTAGACTGAGTCTGGTAGGAGGGGCATAGAGGGAGGAGCCAGCACACACTATTAAACTCTTAAAGTGCCCATGGCTCCTGGTGGACCCGTCTATACCCCATGGTACTAATGTGGACCCCAGCATCCTCTACGGACTATGAGAAAAGGATTTACCGGTAGGTAATTAAAATCCTATTTTCTCTGACGTCCTAGTGGATGCTGGGTACTCCGTAAGGACCATGGGGAATAGACGGGCTCCGCAGGAGACTGGGCACTCTTAAAAGAAAGATTAGGTACTATATCTGGTGTGCACTGGCTCCTCCCTCTATGCCCCCCCTCCAGACCTCAGTTAGAATCTGTGCCCGGCCAGAGCTGGATGCACCTAGTGGGCTCTCCTGAGCTTACTAGAAAAGAAAGTATTTGTTAGGTTTTTTATTTTCAGTGAGATCTGCTGGCAACAGACTCACTGCTACGAGGGACTGAGGGGAGAGAAGCAAACCTACCTGCTTGCAGCTAGCTTGTGCTTCTAAGGCTACTGGACACCATTAGCTCCAGAGGGATCGAACACAGGGCCCGACCTCGATCGTCCGTTCCCGGAGCCGTGCCGCCGTCCCCCTTGCAGAGCCAGAAGACGGAAGAACCAGGAGAAAATCGGCGGCTGAAGACTCCGGTCTTCAATAAGGTAGCGCACAGCACTGCAGCTGTGCGCCATTGCTCCCACAGCACACCACACGCTCCGGTCACTGGTGGGTGCAGGGCGCTGGGGGGGGGGGGGCGCCCTGGGCTGCAATAAGTATACCTTTTGGCAAAATGTGCACATAATACAGTTATAAACTGTATATGTGCCTAATCCTCCGCCATTAACATTATTAAAAAAGCGGGAGAAGGCCGCCGCGGAGGGGGCGGGGCTATCTCCCTCAGCACACCGGCGCCATTTTCTATTCACAGCTCCGCTGGAAGGACGCTCCCCAGGCTCTCCCCTGCAGTATACACTACAAGAAGGGTAAAAAAGAGAGGGGGGGGCACATAAATTTAGGCGCAAAAGGTGATATAAGCAGCTATTGGGGGGAAATTCACTTTGTGTTAGTGTAAATCTCTCTGTTATATAGCGCTCTGGTGTGTGCTGGCATACTCTCTCTCTGTCTCCCCAAAGGACTTTGTGGGGTCCTGTCCTCAGTCAGAGCATTCCCTGTGTGTGTGTGCGGTGTGTCGGTACGGCTGTGTCGACATGTTTGATGAGGGCGCTTACGTGGAGGCGGAGCAGGAGCCGATAAGTGTGATGTCGCTCCCTGCGGGGCCGACACCAGAGTGGATGGATATGTGGAAGGTATTAACCGACAGTGTCAACTCCTTACATAAAAGGTTTGATGACGTAACAGCTTTGGGACAGCCGGCATCTCGGCCCGCGCCTGCCCAGGCGTCTCAGAGGCCATCAGGGGCTCAAAAACGCCCGATAGCTCAGATGGCAGACACAGATGTCGACACGGAGTCTGACTCCAGTGTAGACGAGGATGAGACAAATGTACAGTCCACAAGGGCTGTCACGATCTAGGTTATTCCTTATCAGTATTTACCTTCCAAATGCCTCCTGAGACTGTCCCAGTGTTCCAAGCCTGGATTCCATCTGCACTGTCTGTGTGCAGCACGCTGCATCTCATTGTCTCAAATCTCTTTACTGTGATTCTGGCAGCTTCATGGTTAAAGCTCACATTCAAGTTACAAACAATCTTTCCCTCCAAAAGCTACCATGGGCGCAGCCATGTTTTCCTAATCACATGTTACCTATCAGCTGCACTCTGCTCTCAGCCTGATTACACAGCAGCTGCACTCTGGTCTCTGGTTAATCAGCCAGCCAATCCCTGCTTCCCAGCAGGTATAAATATCCTGTTCCTGGGGTGGAAAGATGTCAGTGCTTCAATTGTCTTCAGTGATTCCAGTGTGCAGTTCTCCCATGGACTTTCTCTGCAGTACAGCCTGACTCTGCAGTGTCTCATCATTGCACCTTGCGACTGGCAGTTACCTGACACCGGCTTCCAGCTTCCAGCGGTGCCCTGCCCTGCCAGTAACCATCGGTGTTCCGCCATCGATCCCAAGTCACCATCGGTGTTCCGCCATCGATCCCAAGTCACCATCGGTGTTCCGCCATCGATCCCAAGTCACCATCGGTGTTCCACCATCGATCCCAAGTAACCATCGGTTTTCTATCATCAGTATTCCTCTGAACTGTGTTTCCTATTACCAGTACCAAGTCATCAGTATTCCTCTGAACTGTGTTTAATAAAACCTTTGAACTTTCCTTTGTTGTCTTGGTCACGCCTTTGGGCATTTGTTTTAAAGGTTCCCTGCATGTCCAAAAACCCTGTACTGCCTCCCAGGTACACACATACCTCAGCCCGTACAACTGAGGCTTCCCCCTGGTCAGCACCAGCCCTCAGTTGTGACAGTAAGCACTGACCTAATGGATCCGGCCGGAGACCAGGTCCAAGCGACCAGGCTGATGCAAGAACTTGCAGCCAACCTTGAACGTCAGGAGACTGCACAGGGCCATGTGATCCGCTGTCTCCAGGACCTCTCCTCTCGGCTGGATGGAATACAAGTAACCCTCCGTGGTTCAGGGGCGTCCAGTGTGCCGACTGCAGTACCTTTGATGGTATCCCCACCCACCATTCCCGTTTCTGCTCCTTGTCTCCATTTACCGACACCTGCCAAGTTTGATGGTTCTCCAAAAGCCTGTCGGGGTTTCCTAAATCAGTGTGATATATTTTGAGTTACAGCCTGGCAGTTTCCCAACTGACCGCACCAAGGTTGCTTACATCATCTCCCTCCTCAGTGGCTCCGCCCTCGATTGGGTATCACCTCTATGGGAGAAGTCTGATGCCCTGCTCTCTTCATATGCAGATTTCGTGGCAACCTTCAGGCACATCTTTGATGAACCAGGTCGTGTGACCTCTGCCTCCTCTGATATCCCCCGGCTACGTCAGGGGACACGAACAGTCGGTAAATATCTGGTACAGTACCAGATCCTAGCGTCCGAACTTTCCTGGAATGATGATGCTCTTTACTCAGCCCAAGGAGGGGCGTCTGTGTCTACAGCCCAAGGAGGGGCGTCTGTGTCTACAGCCCTAGGAGGGGTATCCAATGTTCAAGCTCTAGTAGGGGCATATGAGTCTTCTCAAAAAGTAGTTTCTGATCTGTCAACCCCAGGAGGGGTGCTGGAGAAAACAACCCTGAGAGAGGTGTCTGATTCATCAACCCCAGGAGGGGTCACCAAAGTTTCAGTCCCAAGGGAAGTATCCAGTGCCAAGTTCCCAGATGGAAATTTTTGTGCTACAGATGCAGTTATGAACTCCTGTTTGCCGTCTTCAGAGAGCACCACCCTGTTGGCATCCAGCATGGACCAGGTCCAGGATGGTCTAACTGAACACTCGGATACCACTCATTCCCGTTCTAACCGGATTCTGACTCCTTCAGTTCCAGCTGATTCAACTGTCTTTAGACTCAATCCGGTTCCATCCGTCTGTCTGAAGATTCCTTCGGTTCCAGCCGATTCCGATATCTCTGGACCCAATCCGGTTCCATCCGTAGGTCCAAAGACTCCTTCAGTTCCAGCTGATTCAACCGTCAATCCAAAGACTCCTCCGGTCCCAGCCGGTTCAAGCTTTTCCGGTCCCAATCCGGTCCCATCCGTCTGTCCGGATCAGCCTCCTTCGGTTCCAGCCGATTCCAATACCTTCGGATCTAATCCGATCCTATCCGTCGGTCTAAAGTCTCCGCCGGTCTCAACCGGTTCAAGGTTGTCTAGACTTAATTTGGTCTCGTCCATAGATCCGGTACAGTCTCCTCTGGTCCCAGCCAGTTCAAGTTCATCAGGATTCAATCTAGATCCTTCCATTTGTTCAGGTAAAGAACTTATAAGAAGTGTCCTGGGGCCACTCCTAAAGGAGGGGGTGCTGTCACGATCTAGGTAATTCCTTATCAGTATTTACCTTCCAAATGCCTCCTGAGACTGTCCCAGTGTTCCAAGCCTGGATTCCATCTGCACTGTCTGTGTGCAGCACGCTGCATCTCATTGTCTCAAATCTCTTTACTGTGATTCTGGCAGCTTCATGGTTAAAGCTCACATTCAAGTTACAAACAATCTTTCCCTCCAAAAGCTACTATGGGCGCAGCCATGTTTTCCTAATCACATGTTACCTATCAGCTGCACTCTGCTCTCAGCCCGATTACACAGCAGCTGCACTCTGGTCTCTGGTTAATCAGCCAGCCAATCCCTGCTTCCCAGCAGGTATAAATATCCTGTTCCTGGGGTGGAAAGATGTCAGTGCTTCAATTGTCTTCAGTGATTCCAGTGTGCAGTTCTCCCATGGACTTTCTCTGCAGTACAGCCTGACTCTGCAGTGTCTCATCATTGCACCTTGCGACTGGCAGTTACCTGACACCGGATTCCAGCTTCCAGCGGTGTCCTGCCAGTAACCATCGGTGTTCCGCCATCGATCCCAAGTCACCATCGGTGTTCCGCCATCGATCCCAAGTCGCCATCGGTGTTCCGCCATCGATCCCAAGTCACCATCGGTGTCCCGCCATCGATACCAAGTCACCATCGGTGTCCCGCCATCGATACCAAGTCACCATCGGTGTTCCACCATCGATCCCAAGTCACCATCGGTGTTCCACCATCGATCCCAAGTCACCATCGGTTTTCTATCATCAGTATTCCTCTGAACTGTGTTTCCTATTACCAGTACCAAGTCATCAGTATTCCTCTGAACTGTGTTTAATAAAACCTTTGAACTTTCCTTTGTTGTCTTGGTCACGCCTTTGGGCATTTGTTCTAAAGGTTCCCTGCATGTCCAAGAACCCTGTACTGCCTCCCAGGTACACATATACCTCAGCCCCTACAACTGAGGCTTCCCCCTGGTCAGCACCAGCCCTCAGTTGTGACAAGGGCCATCCGATGCATGATTACGGCAATGAAAAATGTGTTGCACATTTCTGACATTAACCCGGTTACCACTAAAAAGGGTATTATGTTTGGGGAGAAAAAGCAGCCAGTGACTTTTCCCCCATCTGATGAGTTGAATGAATTGTTTGAAGTAGCGTGGTGTTCCCCAGATAAGAAATTTGTGATTTCTAAGAGGTTACTAATGGCATACCCTTTCCCGCCAACGGATAGGTTACGCTGGGAGACATCCCCTAGGGTGGACAAGGCGCTCACACGATTATCTAAAAGGGTGGCACTGCCGTCTCAGGATACGGCCGCCCTAAAGGAGCCTGCAGATAGAAAGCAGGAGGCTATCCTGAAGTCTGTATATACACACTCAGGTACTATACTGAGACCTGCTATTGCTTCAGCATGGATGTGTAGTGCTGCAGCAGCATGGTCTGATACCCTGTCAGACAACATTGATACCCTCGACAGGGATGCTATTTTGCTAACCATAGAGCATATTAAAGACGTCGTCTTATATATGAGGGATGCACAGAGGGACATTTGCCGGCTGGCATCTAGAATTAATGCAATGTCCATTTCTGCCAGGAGAGTATTATGGACTCGGCAGTGGACAGGTGATGCTGATTCTAAAAGGCACATGGAGGTTTTGCCTTATAAGGGTGAGGAATTGTTTGGGGACGGTCTCTCGGACCTCGTATCCACAGCAACAGCTAGGAAGTCGACTTTTTTACCTCAGGTTTCCTCACAGCCTAAGAAAGCACCGTATTATCAAGTACAGTCCTTTCGGCCTCAGAAAGGCAAGCGGGTCAGAGGCGCATCCTTTCTGCCCAGAGGCAGGGGTAGAGGGAAAAAGCTGCACCAGACAGCCAGTTCCCAGGAACAAAAATCCTCCCCTGCTTCCACTAAGTCCACCGCATGACGCTGGGGCTCCACAGGTGGAGCCAGGTGCGGTGGGGGCGCGTCTCCAGGACTTCAGCGACCAGTGGGTTCGCTCACAGGTGGATCTCTGGGTTCTACAAGTGGTATCTCAGGGATACATGCTGGAGTTCGAGGCGACTCCCCCTCGCCGTTACCTCAAATCAGCCTTGCCAGCGGCTCCCAGGGAAAGGGAGGTAGTGCTGGCGGCTATTCACAAGCTGTACCTTCAGCAGGTGATAATCAAGGTTCCCCTCCTTCAACAGGGACGGGGTTACTATTCCACAATGTTTGTGGTACCGAAACCAGACGGTTCGGTGAGACCCATTCTAAATTTGAAATCCTTGAACACTTATATAAGGAAGTTCAAGTTCAAAATGGAATCGCTCAGGGCGGTTATTGCAAGCCTGGAAGAGGGGGATTTTATGGTGTCGCTGGACATCAAGGATGCTTATCTGCATGTCCCCATTTACCCACCTCACCAGGAGTACCTCAGGTTTGTGGTACAGGACTGTCATTACCAATTCCAGACGTTGCCGTTTGGTCTGTCCACGGCACCGAGGGTATTTACCAAGGTAATGGCCAAAATGATGATACTCCTTCGGAAGAAGGGAGTTATAATTATCCCGTACTTGGACGATCTCCTTATAAAGGCGAGGTCCAAGGAGCAGTTGTTAGTCAACGTAGCACTATCTCGGGAAGTGCTGCAACAGCACGGCTGGATTCTGAATATCACAAAGTCGCAGCTGATTCCTGCGACGCGTCTGCTGTTCTTGGGCATGATTCTGGACACAGAACAGAAGAAGGTGTTTCTCCCGGTGGAGAAGGCCCAGGATTTGTCATCTCTGGTCAGGGATCTCCTGAAACCAAAACAGGTGTCGGTGCATCACTGCACGCGAGTCCTGGGAAAGATGGTAGCTTCTTACGAAGCAATTCCCTTCGGCAGGTTCAATGCACAGTGGGATCTGTTAGACAAGTGGTCCGGATCGCATCTTCAGATGCATCGGCTGATCACCCTGTCCCCGAGGGCCAGGGTGTCTCTGCTGTGGTGGCTGCAGAGTGCTCATCTTCTCGAGGGCCGCAGATTCGGCATACAGGACTGGGTCCTGGTGACCACGGATGCAAGCCTCCGAGGTTGGGGGGCAGTCACGCAGGGAAGGAACTTCCAAGGACAGTGGTCAAGTCAGGAGACTTCCCTTCACATAAATATTCTGGAACTAAGGGCCATTTACAACGCCCTGAGTCAAGCAGAACCCCTGCTTCAAAACCAACTGGTGCTGATTCAGTCAGACAACATCACGGCGGTCGCCCATGTAAACCGACAGGGCGGCACAAGAAGCAGGATGGCGATGGCAGAAGCCACAAGGATTCTTCGATGGGCGGAGAATCACGTGCTAGCACTGTCAGCAGTGTTCTTTCCGGGAGTGGACAACTGGGAAGCAGACTTCCTCAGCAGGCACGACCTCCACCCGGGAGAGTGGGGACTTCATCCAGAAGTCTTCACGTTGATTGTAAATCGTTGGGAACGGCCACAGATAGACATGATGGCGTCCCGTCTCAACAAAAAGCTAAAAAAAATATTGCGCCAGGTCAAGAGACCCTCAGGCGATAGCTGTGGACGCACTAGTGACACCGTGGGTGTACCAGTCGGTTTATGTGTTCCCTCCTCTTCCTCTCATACCCAAGGTACTGAGGATTGTAAGAAAGAGAGGAGTATGAACTATACTCATCGTTCCGGATTGGCCAAGAAGAACTTGGTACCCAGAACTATAAGAAATGATCTCGGAGGACCCATGGCCTCTGCCTCTCAGACAGGACCTGTTACAGCAGGGGCCCTGTCTGTTCCAAGACTTACCGCGGCTGCATTTGATGGAATGGCGGTTGAACGCCGGATCCTAACGCAAAAGGGCATTCCAGATGAAGTGATTCCTACGCTGATAAAGGCTAGGAAAGACTGAAGTTCAGACGTTTGTTAAGGGAGTGCTGCATATTCAGCCCCCTTTTGTGCCTCCAGTGGCACCTTGGGATCTTAACGTTGTGTTGGATTTCCTGAAATCCCACTGGTTTGAGCCACTTAAGACCGTGGAGCTAAAATATCTCACGTGGAAAGTGGTCATGCTATTGGCCTTAGCTTCGGCTAGGCGTGTGTCAGAATTGGCGGCTTTGTCGTGTAAAAGCCCTTATCTGATCTTCCATATGGACTCGTCCCCAATTTCTCCCTTTCGTTTCATTTGAACCAACCTATTGTGGTGCCTGCGGCTACTAGGGACTTGGAGGACTCCAAGTTACTAGATGTAGTCAGGGCTTTGAAAATCTATGTAGCCAGGACGGCTGGAGTCAGGAAAACTGACTCGCTGTTTATCCTGCATGCGCCCAACAAGCTGGGTGCTCCTGCTTCAAAGCATACTATTGCGCGCTGGATCAGTAACACGATTCAGCAAGCTCATTCTGCGGCAGGATTGCCGCATCCTAAATCAGTAAAAGCCCATTCCACAAGGAAGGTGGGCTCTTCTTGGGCGACTGCCCGAGGGGTCTCGGCTTTACAGCTTTGCCGAGCTGCTACTTGGTCGGGATCAAACACTTTGCAAAATTCTACAAGTTTAATACCCTGGCTGAGGAGGACCTTGAGTTTGCTCATTCGGTGCTGCAGAGTCATCCGCACTCTCCCGCCCGTTTGGGAGCTTTGGTATAATCCCCATGGTCCTTACGGAGTACCCAGCATCCACTAGGACGTCAGAGAAAATAAGAATTTACTCACCGGTAATTCTATTTCTCGTAGTCCGTAGTGGATGCTGGGAGCCCGTCCCAAGTGCGGACTTTCTGCAATACATGTATATAGTTATTGCTTAACTATAGGGTTATTGTTATGAGCCATCTGTTGAATGAGGCTCAGTTGTTGTTTATACTGTTAACTGGGTATAGTTATCACAAGTTGTACGGTGTGATTGGTGTGGCTGGTATGAGTCTTACCCTGGATTCCAAATCCTTTCCTAGTAATGTCAGCTCTTCCGGGCACAGTTTCCCTAACTGAGGTCTGGAGGGGGGGCATAGAGGGAGGAGCCAGTGCACACCAGATATAGTACCTAATCTTTCTTTTAAGAGTGCCCAGTCTCCTGCGGAGCCCGTCTATTCCCCATGGTCCTTACGGAGTACCCAGCATCCACTACGGACTACGAGAAATAGAATTACCGGTGAGTAAATTCTTATTTTAGCAGCCTGAAAAAAACAAACCAAGGAGAAATAACAATGTGTTTCATTTATGTACTTGGGAGGTCAATCCGAGTTGTTCGCTCGTTGCCGATTTTTACAACGGAGATATTAAGGCGAAAATGCGCATGCGCATGGTACGCAGTGCGCATGAGCTAAGTATTTTAGCACAAAACTTAGTAGATTTACTCACGTCCGAACGAAGAATTTCCATCGTTGAAGTGATCGGAGTGTGATTGACAGGAAGTGGGTGTTTCTGGGCAAAAACTGACCATTTTCTGGGAGTGTGCGGAATAACGCAGGCGTGCCAGGATAAAACGCGGGAGTGTCTGGAGAAACGGGGGAGTGGCTGGCCGAACGCAGGGCGTGTTTGTGACGTCAAACCAGGAACGAAACGGGCTGAGCTGATCGCAGTGTAGGAGTAAGTCTCGAGCTACTCAGAAACTGCTAAGAATTTTCTATTCGCAATTCTGCTAATCTTTCGTTCGCAATTCTGCGAAGCTAAGATACACTCCCAGAGGGCGGCAGCCTAGCGTGTGCAACGCTGCTAAAATCTGCTAGCGAGCAAACAACTCGGAATGCAATGACCCCCTTTATACCATGGAGGTAGATATATAGAGTGTGTTCATCTGCCACCTGTGATATTGCTTTCTTTAAGTAAACAGATTCACAACCGCTGTTTCTTAAGCTGTGACATGTGATTATTCAAAACTACATTCACCATAATAAATTATTTTGTATAGCCTGCCACAGTATTATTGCTTGGTATTGGATTAATGACGTTTATGCCTGTAAATTCATCATATTCATTGAATAATGGGATACTAGAGATATATTCATGCTTGAATTTTTAAATATATGGACTGGTATGCAATAGTCCAATTCATGAGTTCGATGATGAGCAAGTGATTTTCTCATGTGTGTAATCCAGTGGTTCCCAAACTTTTCTGAATCACGACGCCCTAGAGTATCGGAATTTTTTTCACGGCACACCTAGGCCTAAAGATTCTTATTCAGAAATTTAGAAAGAAATATTAAATTAAGTAAATTGGCTTTATATGTCATCCCTAGGTTAAATTATGTGGTGTTTGTCCACATAGTTTATGATTAGCAGCCAATAGCACTGGTTGTGCCTATTACATTGACCATAAATAATTTTAATTGGTCCTCAACCACCAATCCAAGGCACCCCTGCAAGTGTCCTGCGGCACCCCAGGGTGTCACAGCACACAGTTTGAGAACCTCTGGTGTAGTCTGAACAAAGCCACAATATTCCAATGGGCAGGGTGCACTTACAGTACTGTTCTTACTGACTACTTGCATATACCATAGTATAATTTTGTTTGCATCGACTAAATTAATGATGAAAAAATATCCAAAGTAGGGACATCTACTGTAGGTGAGATTTGCAGTTAGGCCCTCACCATAAGACTAACTGGCCATACGCGTAAGTCAAAAAGTGCAATGTTGTGCTGAAGTGTGTTGTCAACTTTTTTACCCTAATAATAGTAACCCCACACCCCTTTAGTAGCAAAACAATAAATAAAAATGCAGGTTTTAAATGTTCCAATATGTTACCAAGAAGATCCGTCATATACAAAAATGCTAAATTCTCTTGCTATTGTAGGTTAAAACGTAACAATGCAAAATTCTAATATAAAAAAATGTGAGGTAGTTAAGGTGTAAAAAATTAAGGAACTGAGGGGGATATTTACTTAAGTGTCTATTTTTAGAAGTGGTGATATTTCCCAGAGCAACCGATCAGATTCTAGATATTGTCTTCTAGAAGGTGCTAGATACATGATAAGTAGAATCTGATTGGTTGCTATGGGTAACATCTCCACTTCTAAAAACCTGCACTTTAATTACTATACCCCTAAGCGAGTTTGTGCTTTTTGTTTTATTTCATTTTTTACAATGCAATGTATTTTTTGTCTGGTGACAGTATTTGAACTTAATATACAGTATCATGAGCAGTGAATTGTGATATCGTTTATTAAATCCTATATATAATCTGTTTTTTCTCTTCAATAGGAGCTATGGAAAGTTGTTGCTGCATCCCTTACATGATTATACAATGTATGTTCATAAAGTATTTGGACAAATGTGAATATTTAAAATTGGAATGCAGAAGAACAATCATGCAGTGTTAAGAAGCCAATGAATTGAGAAGGACACAGCAATACATTGCCAGCAAAGGACACCATGATTGACGCCAAAGTATTGGGGATACATTTTTATAGAAATGCAACAGATAGGAAACCAAATGAATCACAGTGGAGCTTATTCTGAGTTGGGAGCAAAGCGAAAAAGAGCTACTGTAATAACAATTTACTGTAATTTAGCGCGACCATGTCACAGCGCAGGTGGGCAGGCTTACAGTGTGCAGGGAGATCTAGATGTGAGAGGGGCGTGTCCAAACTCCAATCTAAATTTCAGTGTAAAAATAAAGTTGTCCAGCATTTGTGGGCTGCATGGGAAAACATGGAAAAATAACTGTATTTGTAATCCTCATTACAGGATGGTTTGTCCACATACAGTTACTTGCTTTGCTGTCAGCTTAGAATCATCACCAGTGTGCACAATGGGATGCGGTTTATTTACCAGCTATCGGGATCCCGGCATTCAGGATCCTGACGCCGGAATCCCGACAGCCGGTGAAATGCCGGTGGTCTGAATCTCGACCAAGGCACGGTATTCCCACTCAGGTGGTGGTCACCGAGGGGGATAAGAATAGTGTGGTGAGCAAAGCTCGCAACCGGGCCCGATGCCTGGGACGCGCTGCAAGCCCACAAGGAGACTCACTGCGTTCCCTGCCGGCATTCCGCCTGTCGGGATCCCGGCGACGGTCTCCTGACAGCCGGGATCCCAACTGGCGGTAAAGCATACCGAACTATGCACAACAAAACAACTGATTTCTGTGCTCCTGACTTCAGCACACCTAGAAGATGCCATTTGAAAAAAAAACTTTCTAATAACTATTTTAAAAATAACAGGATTAAAAGGCAAATAATGTTAATATAGCATGTGCTTACTCTCCTGGAAAGTCCTGGAGACCCCCGATTTTTCAGGTGGCTCTCCTGCATCCAACCCACTTCCTAGTGAAGTGGGCAGGATGGGAAGTGTAGTGACAGGAACAGTGGATCTGTAGGGAGGGGTTGAGGCCAATGTTACGCTATTCAATGAGAATAGCTTCATTTTGGCTCCGCCCCCTGTTCTTAGACCCCCCAATTTAGAGTAGGAAGACCTGGTAAAGGCTGGGGCTTACACACAGTGTAAACAGAGCTTCTCCCGGAGAGGAGGTTCAAAAGTCAGCAAGTATGATTTAGCATTTAGCCATAACACAATTGTAGTTTGCAGGAAGACAATTTTCAGACCTCTTTGTATCAGTTTATTATGCTGCCCAGAATTTTGTTATCACAGTGTGTTCTGCAGTTTTGCATGCAGTTATTGTAAGACAACCAGCTTTACCTACACATGTAGCCAGCTACATCTGTGCCGTGATGCGTACACGTGTGTGCGCATTGCAGCAACAGCTTCTCATGCCCAGGTGCTATCGCACAATACTTTACCTATGGGTCGCAGGTGTGACTGTTCGCACATGAACAGGCACCCGTACCATTATTTGCACCCCGTATGAGACTGGCTACATCTGTATTGGGGTTTTTGGGTAGTTTTGTGCCAAGATAGCATTTTATTGTTTTAACTAGATGTGACATAATATTAAATATTTTGTTTGCAGTGAGGAGTTTAAGGTTCATGTATTGCTGATATTTTCAATTACAGTTGACATTAAACAGTTAATCTAAGTAGCATTCTGTTTATTAGGTATTGTCCCTATTTATTTTCTGATGCAAAATGTGTCGAGTGTTTGTCTCTCTTTACCTGTAACCTACACCTCTTTCTACATCTCACCTCTACTATAGGCATACCTCCCAACTGTCCTGATTACAGTGGGACACTGGCAGGCCACAGTGGCCATAGGTAGGGGGAAGCCTTTGATCACCCGCTGCTCTGCTCCGCAAAGCAGCCAATGATTCCCTAAAAATGCAGAAAAAAGGGCCGAGCCACGAGGCCACGTCCACCCACCCAAGGCCTATGGCTCGCAAGGGTCTCCATCTGACGGATTAAAAGTTGGGATGTATGGTATAGGGTTTTATTAAAGGTACTTTATGTGGCTACTATTACTATTTGTAAAATGCAGTTATACTACTGGCAATCCTAACTCCACATCACTAAATGTATTTGCAGCGTTAGTAAATGAAGACACTTATTAATGAGGAATGTATAACTGCAGTGGAAAGACCAACAGAGTGCAAAGCAAATATATTTGATTGACACGGTCATGCTTATCTAACAACAAAGTGCAGACAGTACAATTTAGCTATAAGCTACAGAAAGCATTTGATTTCTTTAGGTCAGCTTGATGAAGGCTAATATCTGATTAGTTACTATGGTGATAGCAGATGACAGTACATTTATATTTTCACCATGTTATTAACTAACACATTTTTATCATTACATGGTCTGTCTGCGCTGTGCAATCTTTGATACCTTTGCTGATAGCTATAAGTTGGATAGGGGAGTATTACTGCACAAATATAACAGTTCAATTAAAGGTTAATTGTTCCTACTTTACTACATGCTTCTCTCTGCCAGAACTTAGTAATGATTACAGGTGTTGGACAGTGGAAACTTTCATTTACGAACCAAAAAACCTTCAGAACATTAATGGTACTCTCTGTGCACGCCCAGGGGTGGATTTGGATGGAAAACCAGCCTGGGAAATTTCTGGAAGCAATCAAAATGGGGGTGGGTTTTTTTTGTGGAGGCAGGGTCTGTGGAGGGGGTGGGATTCTTCCTTATAGAGCCTGATTCTGAGGTGGATGCAGTTGTGCCCTTCCTTGTGTCTTTATTTGTTCTGCAGTTGCGTCAACAACTTTATGCTAATGTTGCTACAAAGCCCTTTCCTGGGGTACATCCGTGCATCTGGATGTGCAAGGACTGAGATGCCCACTGTCAGTGTCAACAGATGCTGCAATCATGCTTTGTGTGCCTTTTAGCCACCATCGGTTGCACCATTGAAAGTTGCAGCAGTCTTATGCTAGGTGCAGGTCATTCTTATAAATATGCCCTCCAATGTGAGCAATTCAGCGTCTCTATACGCAACCACTTTTTGCATCATACCCATATCACTCCAATAACATGCATTTACTATGCTACATCTTAGTATGATTATCAACCCCCTGTAACCGCCCAGGGGCGCCCAACACATTTTTAATACACTGATTGAAAACTTCACTCCAGTCCAAGAAACGGAAGCCGTTGCTGCCCCCTCCACACATGTGCAGTACGGGTCTGGCGCATGTGCAAACTACTGAACATCGGTACTTTGCAGCATGCACCGCAGATTCTTCAGGATTAGGGCCATAATGTTAAAAGCACAGTGATTTACTTACAGGCTTGTTTACCCCTGATATAACATAGTACACTATCTGCTCCCCCCATTTCTTTTTTGTCTTAGTATATCATTTATCTTGCACATGTGCTGCGGATTTACCTTGGAGGATAAAAAGCACCCTTGTGATGAACTTCATGTTCGTGAGCACAAGTTGCCCTGGAGAGATATATATATATATATATATATATATATATATATATATATATATATATATATGTGTGTGTGTGTGTGTGTGTGTGTGTGTGTGTGTGTGTGTGTGTGTGTGTGTGTGTGTGTGTGTGTGTGTAGGTTAAAGTCCGCGCAAGCACCAAGCAATCCCAGGTGTTTGAAATCATTTATATATATATATATATATATATATATATATATATATATATATATATATATATATATATATATATCACAGTGGGTTCTGCACTCTCATCAATTAAAAGTCAACAGCTGGGTGCTCCCAATGGACTTAACATATGCTAGTCCACAAATATAGATGAGGTTCCACAGGAGGTGGGGGGCTCTCACACAATTATCTGTTGGATAGCCAAACAGGAAGGATCATCACTGAGGAACACAGAAGAGATCTAAAAAAGGACCCCAACTTGGGACCATAAAACTTCTTCTGTAAAAGCTGGGACCTCTAATCCAATTGATAATATGGGAAAGGCTTAAAGGGACTTGAATAGGAATATAAGCCAGCCGTATGGTCCATGGTGACACTATTCAACACGGGCTGATCAATTTAATTGCAGTGGCCCCACAGAAGAGACCTTAGGGGCTCCACACTGTACTATAACTGTTTGAGTCATAAACTTGATAAAAGAAGTTTAGAAATAGTCACAACTCCTAACTACAACCCAGAGTGATAACCACATGGAAAAAACCACATAGCATTCCAAAAACCCATGAACATTGATTGTTTTGCTATACCCCTGATGAAGTCTTGAATGACAAAACACGTTGGGTGTTGTACGGATTGATCACTCAGATCCAGAAATGAAAGAAAACAACTGATTTTTAATATACACTGTTTATTTAGTAATTTTATACAATATCATATATGTATCTCTACATGTTTTTTAATAAATATGTTAATATCTTGTAAATATTAATCTTGGTTGTACTCAACAAATTACTTACCATGGTATTTGGACTAAATATAAGATCAAAATTTAAATTTAAGACCTTTTTTGACTGTGAAAAGAATTATCCCATAGAAAGCCATAAGAATAGGCGCCCCCAAAGAAACCATTTCTATATGTATGTATGTATGTATGTATGTATGTATGTATGTATGTATGTATGTATGTATGTATATATATATATATATATATATATATATATATATATATATATATCACAGCGGGTTCTGCACTCTTATCAATTAAAAGTCAACAGCTGGGTGCTCCCAATGTACTTAACATATGCTAGTCAACAAATATAGATGAGGTTCCACAGCAGGTGGAGGACTCTCACACAGTTAAATTTCAAACATTTTTAATTTTTATGTTTCGAAAGTCAGTTCAATATGCCATCAGTCAATGTTTCGATCCAACATATGGATCTTTCTCAAGACTGGCTTTTATACAAAAGAATATTAAGTGATACCTTGTATGTGCTCATCAATATAAGAACTTGCAGCATGTGCATGTCGTGCAAGATGTATGCACACCTGGAGCTACCGGCCCAGTGTGATTACATCTGCACGAGGTGTGTGGGAACTGTTGCCCTGGAAGCCCAGGTAACTGATCTAGAGCAAACCGTTACGCGACTGAGGGAGATTCACAATCTCGAGCGTAGTTTAGACAGAACGGTGGAGGAGTTGCGGGAGGGGTCACTGGTAGAAGAGGATGATGATCAGGTAGCCAGTTGGGTCACAGTTAGAAGGAAGAAAAAGAGGGGGAGGCTCGACATCTCCGAACTATCAAACCCGAACAAATTTGCCCGATTGGACGAGGAATCGGAGGATGATAGTGAAGAAATGACGGTGCCGGAGGAGACTGCTCCCTCTAGCATCCAGAGGAGCGGTCCCTCTGGCGCGGTTGGGATAAAAGATAGAGAGGTACCTAGTCAGATGGTGGTGGTAGGGGATTCTATCATCAGGAAGGCAGATAGGGCAATCTGCTACCGGGACCGTGATCGCCGTACAGTCTGTTGTCTCCCGGGTGCTCGGGTACGGCACATCGCGGACCGGGTAGATAGATTGTTGGGAGGGGCTGGGAAAGACCCGGCGGTCTTGGTGCACGTTGGCACCAATGACAAAGTTAGCGGAAGGTGGGATGTCCTTAAGAAAGACTATAGGGACTTAGGAAAGAAACTGAAGGCAAGGACATCTAAGGTAATATTCTCGGAATTATTACCCGTGCCACGCGCTAGTCCAGGGAGGCAGAGGGAGATTAGGGAGGTAAATGTGTGGCTTAGGGATTGGTGCAGGAAAGATGGGTTTGTGTTCCTGGAACACTGGGCGGACTTCTCAGTCAGGCGCCATCTCTTTTGTCGTGACGGATTGCACCTGAATGAGGAGGGGGCAGCGGTCCTGGGGGGAAGGATGGTTAGAAGGTTGGAGGAGATTTTAAACTAGGAGCCTGGTGGGAGGGTTTAGCTAGAAACTACAGGTCATGCAGTGAGAATAGTGGGGATGGCGGTAGTAAACAAAATGGGGGAGAAGTTGGGGGGAGGGTAAGAGCAGGCGGTAAGGTTACTAACATGGGTACTAAAAGGGATTTTACCAAAGCACTAACCAATGACGATTACAGGTCATCATTGCTACATAAGGTGAAAGATGTCCCTAACGCAAGGGAAAATACTTATCTTAGTTGTATGTATGTAAACGCCAGAAGCATTACTGGTAAAAAGGGTGAACTAGAAATACTTGCAGCAAGCAAACAGTATGATATTATAGGCATTACTGAAACTTGGTGGGATGAATCTCATGATTGGACAGTCAATCTGGAGGGCTATACACTGTTTAGGAGAGACAGACTAAATAAAAAGGGTGGAGGGGTGTGTCTTTACGTAAAGCCGTTTTTAAAACCGGATATACGGGAAGATACTGTCTGTCGAGACATTAAGGGTAGAAATTGCATGCGGGGAAAAAGGAATAAAAAAGTTAGTATTGGGTGTATGCTATAGGCCGCCTGGTATCAATGCATCTGATGAGGAATTGTTACTAAAGCAAATTGAAAGAGCAGCAGGAGTAGGAGACATAGTAGTGATGGGAGATTTTAACTATCCAGAGATAAACTGGAAAAACGATTCATGTGATACTGCTAGGGAAAATATGTTTTTAAAACACACTTAATGATAACTACTTAGTCCAACTAATTGAGGAACCAACTAGGTACAATGCAATCTTAGACCTGGTAATAACAAACAATGGGGATTTGATATCAGGTATTATAGTAGGGGAACCCATAGGAAACAGCGACCACAATATGGTCACATTCAATATCAGTTTCCATAAACAGCCCTATACTGGCTCAACTAGGACTCTAAACTTTAGCAAAGCAAATTTTGAAAAGATGAGGGTATTTTTCAGGGATATTGAATGGGAAGGTTTGTTTTTAGGAAAAAATACTACGGAGAAATGGGAGGTACTAAAATTCCTGCTAGCTAAAAATACACTCAAATTTATTCCTATGAGTAGCAAAAGAAGGAATAAAAATCATAAACCGATGTGGCTTAATAAAAAGATTAAGGAACTTATGGGCAAGAAAAAGCGAGCATTTAAAAAATACAAATCTGACGGGGAAGCAGAGTCATTTCAGCACTATAAGGAATGTAACAAAATTTGCAAAAAGGAAATAAGAGCGGCTAAAGTAGAAACTGAAAAACTAGTAGCAAAGGAAAGCAAAGCGAATCCCAAAAAAATCTTTAAATACATTAATAGCAAGAGATTAAAGAAGGAGAGTATAGGCTCTTTAAAAGACAAGTTGGGAGTCTTAAGCAAAAATGATAATGACATAGCAGACACACTAAATGAGTTTTTTCCAACAGTATTCACTAGAGAGGACCCATTTCAGGGACTGACACACAATCTCAATAATGAGAATATCCCACTGATAGGTACTTATTTAAGCGAGGAAGTAGTCTGTGACCGATTAAAACATTTAAAGATTAATAAATCACCAGGGCCCGATGGTATTCACCCAAGGGTTCTAATGGAGCTTCACTCTGAACTGGCAAAACCGCTATCTTTGATCTTTAAGGATTCAGTTATATCAGGTATGGTTCCCAAAGACTGGCGTATAGCGGAAGTAGTGCCTATATTCAAAAAGGGAAGTAAAGCTGAACCAGGTAATTATAGACCAGTTAGTCTTACATCTATAGTGGGGAAAGTATTGGAAGGTATTCTAAGAGATAGTATTCAGAAGTTCCTTGAAGTCAATAAGGTCATTAAAAGGAATCAACATGGGTTTATGAAGGACAGATCCTGTCAAACCAACTTACTTGGCTTTTATGAAACAGTAAGCGCAAACCTAGATCAGGGTAAAGACGTGGATGTAATCTTTTTAAGACTTTGCCAAAGCGTTCGATACTGTACCACACATGAGACTTATCTACAAGCTACAAGAATCAGGGCTAGGAAGCACAATATGCACTTGGGTCAAAAACTGGTTAGATAATAGGGAGCAGCACGTTGTGGTTAATGGATCTTTTTCAACTTGGACTGAAGTGCTAAGTGGTGTGCCGCAAGGCTCAGTATTAGGACCGCTATTGTTCAATATTTTCATTAACGACCTAACAGAAGGTCTAGAGCATGGTGTAAATTTTTGCAGATGATACCAAATTGTGTAAGGCTATAAATAGAGGAGGATGCAGAGTCTCTTCAGAACGACTTAGTTAAATTAGAAGCATGGGCAGCCAAATGGAGAATGCGCTTCAACACAGACAAGTGTAAGGTAATGCACTGTAGTAACAAGAACAAAAATTACACCTACCTACTAAATGGGGTAAAATTAGGGGATTCTGTACTGGAAAAGGACTTGGGTGTCCTCATAGATAGCAAGCTAAGCAGTAGTACCCAAAGTAGGACTGCAGCAAAGAAGGCTAATAAGATATTAGCATGCATAAAACGTGGTATTGATGCTAGGGACGAGAGTATTATACTCCCGTTATATAAATCACTAGTGAGGCCACACCTTGAATACTGTGTACAATTCTGGGCACCGTACTACAAAAAGGATATCCTGGAGCTTGAAAAGGTACAGAGGAGGGCGACCAAACTAATTAAGGGCATGGAGACGATGGAATACAAGGAAAGGCTTAAAAGACTAGGTTGTTTACATTGGAAAAGCGGAGACTAAGTGGGGATATGATCAACATCTACAAATATATAAGGGGACAATACACAGAGCTTGCGCGGGACCTGTTTTTGGTTAGATCAACACAGAGGACCCGTGGACACTCGCTCAGGTTAGAGGAGAGGAGATTCCGCACAATACGGCGTAAAGGCTTTTTCACGGTAAGGACAATACGTGTTTGGAATTCCCTGCCCGAGTGAGTTGTAATGGCGGAATCTGTCAACACCTTTAAGAATGGGTTAGATAAATTCCTAATGGATAAGGATATCCAGGGGTATGGTGCATAGTCATGCATTATAGTTACTATAAATAGGGATAAAATGCAATGGCTGACAGCAGCATCAGTCAGAAATTTTAGTCAAATCATCATGCATAGGAGACCACAAATAGGTTGAACTCGATGGACAATTGTCTTTTTTCAACCTCAGATACTATGTTACTATGTTTAACTTCTGTAAGGAAACAAAACACCTAAAACACTCTAAGCCTCCCAGGCCCTTTGACCGGAGTTACAAAAATCAATATACTCATAACAGAAAGCCAAAATCCAAGAACCAAGTGCACATGGAAAATGTAACAACGTCCATCAGTGTAGCCCCAAAGAATATAGTCCATAAGGTACACTTACAATATATATTATCCAACCAGGCAGGCATCACTGCCATTCTCAGGAGGGAAAAGGCTAAGCAATAGGTTATAATCAGACATACACCAACAGATTAAAGTAATAGGAAAGAGGACATATGGGAATGATAAACAAAAAATGCTACAATATGCATACTTGATCAAGCAGTATGGATAGCCTAGGATACCAACACAAAATCCGCTAAAAGGATACAAAATGAACGATTCCTGTAAAAAAAGCACATCTTAACCCCAGGAAATCTATATCCAAATTCCACTCTAGGGACAAAAGAGGAAAATACTTACTTCAAATAACCATATAAAAGCGGAGCCATCATGGGATCCACAACCAATTTCTTAAGGCATAAACTAGAAGGAATACATTTAAGACAGAATAAAGGGTCTGTATACCCAAACAGTGCCATAAATATATCAGACCTTCCAGCCAAAAAACACATGTACTCACTTCCGGCAGCTGTATCAGAGACATCCTGCTGAGTGGCTGAGGATCAAATGTCTCAAGGCCGGTATTACATAGGCCAATAACCGGAAGTAGATGCAAAACGGAAACGGACTTCAGTATAATAATATAAGGTAAATAATACTATTAAACCCAGTGAGTTATACAAAATGCCGTCCACCACTGCCCGTTTTTACATCGTATAACCGTCAGGTGTGCTAAACCATAGCCAACAAACGTGTAAACACTACCCGCCATGCAAGCTCCGATCCCGGAAGCGATATGCGCTCCAATGACATGAAATACATCTACGTTCCACCGGCCAACAGCTGTGGAATGCACAGTATATCAACAAAGACCGGAAGGACCAAGGGGGTAATTCAGACCTGATCGTAGCAGCAAATTTGTTAGCAGTTGGGCAAAACCATGTGCACTGCAGGTGTGGCAGATATAACATTTGCAGAGAGAGTTAGATTTGGTTGGACTATTTTGTTTCTGTGCAGAGTGAATACTGGCTGCTTTATTTTTACATTGCAATTTAGATTTTAGTTTGAACACACCCCACCCAAATCTAACTCGCTCTGCACATGTTATATCTCCCCCCCCCCCCCTTCCTGCAGTGCACATGGTTTTGCCCAACTGCTAACAAATACATACGTGGCTGAAGCCGAGCCGTTAAGGGCACATCAGAGACAAAAGTCCCAGCATGGGGGACCCAGTGATAAGACCTGGGAAACATTACAGGCAAACCAAAACATATATAACATTACAAGACTATTGTTAGGATTACTAGGTTTCTCTGTGTGTGCATACCTGAAATGAGGTCAGCTAAAGCCAGGTGAAAATTAAAACAAGGTTTATTGTAGAAAAGAACCAGTAAAATATCAGCATACAGAAACTGGATACTTGATTAACATGGAACAGAACACAATATTCCCAGATAATTGTAATGGCTTGTTATAGAAACAGGGAGGATGATTATGCTCGAATATAGGTATAGTCCAGGTTAATTACAGAGGTGAAATAAACATGAAGAAATCCGGGTTTAAACCAAGCAGGGGGAAAATAACATACCAAAACGTAGTAATCAGGCAGGGGTGGAAACAGACTGCAAATAATAGTACAGGAATGCAGATGTTGATCCAGCAGGGTTAGAAGTCTTGTAGCAAGGCATGTGTAACGGCAAACTGCAGGAAATGTCTCCAAGATGTAGGTATGGCAGAAGCAGGACAGGATAACTGGAGAGAGCCTAGTCACACTCCAGACGGAACCACAATGATCTGCACATGAATGCTGGTGAGCTGGAGCTAAATAGCAGCACAAGGTGTTGGCCACAGCTGCTCACAATCAGGTAATCAACCTGCAGGGACAGAGTTTGCAACTGCCATTCAGACCTAAGGCAGCAAGTGAGACCCCTAGAGGCAGGAATGAGACAATGCAAGGCAACACAAACACACAGACATTCCTAACAACTATACAATAAAAATAAATATAACTATTACTATATACATATATACACAGTATATATATATATATATATATCCATAGAAATGTCCGCACTCACGTCCAAAAAATCGTCACCATGGGGTGCTGCTCATGATAACCCCAAAAGGGTTTCACATATACCAGGTGTGTTGGAAAATCCAACAGAGGGCACTCACCAGTCCATAAGAGTATAAAGGTTTATTGATACATTATAATCACCAATAGTGTGTCGACGTTTCGGCCCCTAGGGCCTTTCTCAGGACAATCAATGGAGACATCCAAACAGCATGCCAATTACACACATACTGACACTGCCTGCCGGGTCCCCTTATATAGCCCATCAAATATCAATCAACAATGTAATCAACCCAAATAGAATACCTGCAGTGTGATTCAAAAACCCCCCGTTATGTATATAATATAACATCCTGGACCCACAGAGCAAGCAAGAATCAAAATACATATCACCGAAATAGGTACCATCATTTAAACACATGAGACAGCTGTGAACGCTGCGCCACGCGTCCGGAGCTACCGGAAATACGTCATCCGTATCGCGCGTTACCATGGCTACAGAATTGAATCCATACGCGTCACCGGTAACCATGGTAGCGCGGCGCACATTTTAGTGATGTGCTAACCGCGCATTAAAGCGTGTCATACTAGTTATTCGTAGCAGTAGCAGTTGGACGCATTAACGTGTTTTAAATTAGGTCCTCTACCATAAGCCATCATGGGTGCTTGTATACGAGTGAAAGGTAAAGCTGAATCTGCAGCAGGACCGCTACCTCCGCCTTTGTGCAAGGAGGAACAGGAGGAGCACTGCCAGAGCCCTGCAAAATGACCTCCAGCAAGCCACAAATGTGCATGTGTCTACTCAAACGATCAGAAACAGACTCTATGAGGGTGGTATGAGGGCCCGACATCCACAGGTGGGGTTTGTGCTTACAGCCCAACACCGTGCAGGATGTTTGGCATTTGCCAGAGAACACCAAGATTAGCAAATTCACCACTGGCGCCCTGTGCTCTTCACAGATGAAAGCAGGTTCTCACTGAGCACATGTGACAGACGTGACAGAGTCTGGAGATGCCAAGGAGAACGTTCTGCTGCCTGCAACATCCTCCAGCATGACCGATTTGGCAGTGGGTCAGTAATGGTGTGGGGTGGTATTTCTTTGGGGGGCCGCACAGCCCTCCATGTGCTCGCCAGAGGTAGCCTGACTGCCATTAGGTACCGAGATGAGATCCTCAGACCCCTTGTGAGACCATATGCTGGTGCAGTTGGCCCTGGGTTCCTCCTAATGCAAGACAATGCTAGACCTCATGTGGCTGGAGTGTGTCAGCAGTTCCTGCAAGACGAAGGCATTGATGCTATGGACTGGCCCGCCCGTTCCCCAGACCTGAATCCAATTGAGCACATCTGGGACATCATGTCTCGCTCCATCCACCAACACCACGTTGCACCACAGACTGTCCAGGAGTTGGCGGATGCTTTAGTCCAGGTCTGGGAGGAGATCCCTCAGTAGACCATCCGCCACCTCATCAGGAGCATGCCCAGGCGTTGTAGGGAGGTCATACAGGCACATGGAGGCCACACACACTACTAAGCCTCATTTTGACTTGTTTTAAGGACATTACATCAAAGTTGGATCAGCCTGTAGTGTGTTTTTCTGCTTTAATTTTGAGTGTGACTCCAAATCCAGACCTCCATGGGTTAATAAATTTGATTTCCATTGATAATTTTTGTGTGATTTTGTTGTCAGCACATTCAACTATGTAAAGAACAAAGTATTTAATAAGAATATTTCATTCAGTCAGATCTAGGATGTGTTATTTTAGTGTTCCCTTTATTTTTTTGAGCAGTGTAATTACTAATAATGTGGACATTATATCAAACACTGAAGTTGGGGAGACTTTGGGTAACAGTGATCACTATATGATCACATTCGACATCAGTTTAAAAAAACATAGCTACAGGGGTTCCACCAAAACTTTTAACTTTAGGAAGGCCTTTAGGAAGGCTAATTTCAGCATGCTTAGATGTGCACTTAACGACATAGGGGTATATTTACTAAGATTCGTAATTTCCGTAAAAAGGTCAAAGTTCAATCACGAATGACATCGACAGTGTAAAACTGCAACTTTTTGAATTGATTACGATGGATTTACTAAGCTGTCGTATTCGGGTTTTTCTTTTCTTCCGATGTCGATGTCATTCGTGGTTTTTTACCTATTTTTACGGCAGTGATTAGCAAAACACTGCCGACTTTTTTTACAATCAATCTCGGCCGGATCTGTGTGATCCGTGCTGGGGTTTAATTTTTTTTTTTTTTTTAATTAAACACTGTAAAATAATAAAAAAAAATGCGTGGGGTCCCCCCTCCTAAGCATAACCAGCCTCGGGCTCTTTGAGCCGATCCTGGTTGCAAAAATATGGGGAAAAAAATGACAGGGGTTCCCCCATATTTAAGCAACCAGCATCGGGCTCTGCGCCTGGTCCTGGTCCCAAAAATACGGGGGACAAAAAGAGTAGGGGTCCCCCGTATTTTTAAAACCAGCACCGGGCTCCACTAGCTGGACAGATAATGCCACAGCCGGGGGTCACTTTTATATAGTGCCCTGCGGCCGTGGCATCAAAAATCCAACTAGTCACCCCTGACCGGGGTACCCTGGGGGAGTGGGGACCCCTTCAATCAAGGGGTCCCCCCCCCCAGCCACCCAAGGGCCAGGGGTGAAGCCCGAGGCTGTCCCCCCCCCCATCCAATGGGCTGCGGATGGGGAGGCTGATAGCCTTTGTTGTAAAAGAAAAGATATTGTTTTTAGTAGCAGTACTACAAGGCCCAGCAAGCCTCCCCCGCATGCTGGTACTTGGAGAACCACAAGTACCAGCATGCGACGGAAAAACGGGCCCGCTGGTACCTGTAGTACTACTACTAAAAAAATACCCAAAAAAAGACAAGACACACACACCGTGAAAGTAAAGATTTATTACATACATCCACACAAACATACATACATACTTACCTTATGTTCACACGCAGGTCGGTCCTCTTCTCCAGTAGAATCCAAGGGGTACCTGTTGAAGAAATTATACTCACGAGATCCAGGGGTCCAGGCTCCTCGGGAAATCCATGGGTAATCCACGTACTTGCATAAAATAAGAAAACGGAAAGCCGAGCCACGAACTGAAAGGGGCCCCATGTTTTCACATGGGACTCCTTTCCACGAATGCCAGAAACCCACTCTGACTGATGTCTAAGTGGGTTTCTTCAGCCAATCAGGGAGTGCCACGTTGTAGCACTCTCCTGATCGGCTGTGTGCTCTTGTCCTCACTGACAGGCAGCACACGGCAGTGTTACAATGTAGCGCCTATGCGCTACATTGTAACCAATGATGGGAACTTTCTGCCCTGCGGTTGACCTAAAGTGACGTCACCGCTGAGCTGAAAGTTCCCATCATTGGTTACAATGTAGCGCATAGGCGCTACATTGTAACACTGCCGTGTGCTGCCTGTCAGTGAGGACAGGACCACACAGCTGATCAGGAGAGTGCTACAACGTGGCGCTCCCTGATTGGCTGAAGAAACCCACTTAGCCAGAAGGCAACGTGGGTTTCTTGCATTCGGGGAAAGGTGACCCATGTGCAAACATGGGTCCCCTTTCAGTTCGTGGTCGGGACACCGTTTTTTTATTTTTGGCAAGTACGTGGATTAACCCTGGATTTGCCGAGGAGCCTGGACCCCTGGATCTCGTGAGTATAATTTATTCAACAGGTACCCTTGGATTCTACTGGACAAGAGGACCGACCTGCGTGGGAACATAAGGTAAGTATGTATGTATGTGTGTATGTAAGTAATAAAATTATACTTTCACGGTGTGTGTGTCTTGTCTTTTTTTGGGTATTTTTTTAGTGGTAGTACTACAGGTACCAGCGGGCCCGTTTTTCCGCCGCATGCTGGTACTTGTGGTTCTCCAAGTACCAGCATGCGGGGGAGGCTTGCTGGGACTTGTAGTACTGCTACTAAAAACAATATCTTTTATTTTACAACAAAGGCTATCAGCCCTCCCATCCGCAGCCCATTGGATGGGGGGGGACAGCCTCGGGCTTCACCCCTGGCCCTTGGGTGGCTGGGGGGGGGGACCCCTTGATTGAAGGGGTCCCCACTCCCCCAGGGTACCCCGGCCAGGGGTGACTAGTTGGATTTTTGATGCCACGGCCGCAGGGCGCTGTATAAAAGTGACCCCCGGCTGTGGCATTATCTGTCCAGCTAGTGGAGCCCGGTGCTGGTTTTAAAAATACGGGGGACCCCTACTCTTTTTGTCCCCCGTATTTTTGGGACCAGGACCAGGCGCAGAGCCCGATGCTGGTTGCTTAAATATGGGGGAACCCCTGTCATTTTTTTTCCCATATTTCTGCAACCAGGATCGGCTCAAAGAGCCCGAGGCTGGTTATGCTTAGGAGGGGGGACCCCACGCAATTTTTTTAGCAAAAATAAGCACTTTCACACCCCTTCCCACTGATATACATGCACGGATCTCATGGATCCCTGCATGCATCTCAAATCACGGATAAAAAAAGCAGGTCTGTTTTTTTTTAGGACTTTTTTACGAGTTGTAATTTTTCACGGCAGTGTTTTGTGTTTTTTTGCTTTGCACTTCTTAGTAAATGACCGAGATTCATACTTAAACAGCCGCGTTTTGACCGATGGTGTATTCATTCGTAATTTTTTACCTAAACTAGCAAAAAATTACGAATGCCCTCATCACTGCCGTGATTAGTGTTTAGTAAATGACCGAGATTTACCGAGATGACACTTTGATGAAAAAACGGCATCTCGGTCAAAATCGGGAGCTTAGTAAATATACCCCATAGAGTGGGAGGTTCTGTTTAATAACAAGAACACTTCGGAAATGTGGGATGTTTTAAAAGGGTTGTTGGATAGCAATATTCATAACTTTATTCCCATGGGCAGTAAACGCAGGAGTATTAAACTCAAACCGGTGTGGCTTAACAAGAAGTTTAAGGCAGAAATGGATTTTAAAAAAAGCGGGCTTTCAAAGCATTTAAATCTAATGAAAAGGAGGAGTCTTTCAAGTATTACAATTACAAGGAGTGCAATAAGAAATGCAAAAAAGCAATAAGAGCAGCTAAAATGGAAAATTAAAAGCAAATCGCTATAGAGAGTAAAACCAATCCTAAAAAGTTTTTTAAATACATAAACGGTAAAAGGTTAAAAAAGGAGAATATAGGTCCATTAAAAGATGAATTAGGAGAATTGATAAATGATGACAAAATAAAAGCAGAAATACTGAACAAATTCTTTTAATCAGTGTTCACCAGTGAAGAACTGATGGTGGGAGTAGAGCATAACAATTGTGACAGTAATGATTCATGGTTAGATACTTGTTTAAGCGAAGAAGTAGTCCGGGAGAGACTAAGCAAAATTAAGATTAATAAATCACCTGGTCCTGATGGACTTCACCCGAGGGTTCTTATGGAGCTTAGTTCACAACTAGCACGACCTCTAAACTTGATTTTCAATAGTTCAGTTAGATCAGGCATGGTACCGAAGGATTGGCGTATAGCTGAGGTAGTGCCATTATTTAAAAAGGGATCAAAAAATCTTCCGGGAAACTACAGACCAGTTAGTTTAACATCTATAGTGGGGAAAATATTGGAAGGAATTCTAAGGGACGGCATACAGGAGTATCTACAGTCCGCTAGGATTATTAGCAAGAACCAGCATGGGTTTGTGAGGGACAGGTCATGTCAGACTAACTTAATTAGCTTCTACGAGGAAGTGAGCAATAATCTTGATCAAGGAAAAGCAATGGATGTGGTCTTCCTAGATTTTGCAAAAGCCTTCGATACAGTTCCTCACAGGAGACTGATGATCAAATTAAAGGAGCTTGGCCTAGGAAAAACTATTTGCACATGGATAAGCAGCTGGTTGGATAGCAGGGTACAGCGAGTAGTGGTCAACGGGAAGTCCTCAACCTGGTCCCCAGTAGTCAGCGGAATACCACAAGGGTCCGTACTCGGACCACTAATGTTCAACATATTTATCAATGACCTAGAAATAGGCCTGGAAAGCACAGTGTCAATCTTTGCAGATGATACTAAACTGTGTAAGGTAATTAATTCAGAATTGGATGTGGAGTCCTTGCAGAATGATCTATCTAAACTTGAACTCTGGGCGTCTAAATGGAAAATGAGGTTCAATACAGACAAATGCAAGGTTATGCATTTTGTGACTAAAAACAAACTTGCATCCTACAAATTAAATGGGGAACACCTAGGGGAAACAGAGTTGGAAAAAGATTTGGGGGTATTCATTGATAATAGGCTTAACAACCATACACAATGTCAAAGTGCAGTAAAGAAGGCAAGTAAGGTGCTAGCGTGTATAAAAAGGGGAATTGAGACAAGGGACTCGGATGTAATCATGCCGCTGTATAAGGCATTGGTATGTCCGCACCTGGAATATTGTGTTCAGTTTTGGGCACCATTGTATAAAAAAGACATCAGTGAACTCGAAAGTGTTCAAAGGCGAGCTACTAAATTGATTAAAGGCCTAGAAAGACTGGACTATAAGGAAAGACTTACTAGGCTGAATATGTATACACTAGAAAAGAGGCGCCTAAGATGAGATATTATTAATATCTTCAAATATGTAAAAGGACATCACAAAGAGTTATCAGAGGAATTATTTATTAAAAGAACACAGTTTAGGACACGTGGGCACTTGCTGCGACTAGAGGAGAGAAAGTTCCAAACGCAACGGAGGAAAGGGTTCTTCACTGTTAGGGCAATCAGGATGTGGAATTCCCTGCCAGGTAAGGTGGTAATGGCGGACTCTGTCATTGGATTTAAAAAAGGAATGGATAAATTTCTGAATGAAAATGATATCCAAGGTTATAATACTTAAAATATCAACGTGGTTAATCCGGGGGTAACATGAGTTATAGTAGCTAACTAGTCATAAAACATTATTCAGCAAGTATGTAGAATCATCACAACTTAAAACAGGTTGAACACGATGGGCAATTTGCCTCTATTCAACCTCAAATACTATGTTACTATTAAATCTTATTTATCTGTACTAGATTATTAAGAGATGTACACTATTGCATTTGCAGCTGCAGATTTGTACGCTGCAAGTCTAAGTTGGCGCATGTGCAGTCCAAAAACAATCTCTAAACTACACAAATTTTGGCATTGCATCCGCCCCAGAATAAGACCTTTATTTTTCTAGAGGTTGTTCATTTTAAGCCCCCTGAGCTCCTAGGCTCCATTATAGTTATGTTCCTGATCATATCACTATTCTAAACTGTGAATACTGTAATATGTGCATGGTCACACTCATGTTGTATGAAACCCTCTCATTTTGCCCTCATGGCCTAATCTTCTAATTATACACATCACCGCCATACTATTCCTTAGTACACACAGCACCCTATATCACACTGTAGTACACAGCCCCCAATGCTACCCCTCAGTACACACAACATCCTACATCACATTGCAGTATACACAGCACCCCCATACTACCCATCAGTACACACAACATCCCACATAACACTACAATATACACAGTCCCCCTCATACTACTCCTCAGTACACACAGCACCCCACATCAGATTGCAGAATACACAGTCCCCCACCCATACTACCCCACAGTATACAAATCACATTGTTTTATACACAGCCCCCATACTCAGTACACACAGCATCCCAGTATACGTTTAATTTGCCAGCTGTAGGGATCCCGGCGCCCAGCATACCAACGCCGGTATCCCGACAGCTGGCAATTCTGGCAGCCATAATACAGGGCTATTCTTACTCGTGCGTGTCCACAACACCCATAGAGTGGGAATAGAACCTGTGGCAAGTGCAGTGAGCCCACAAGGGGACTCTTTGTGCTTACCCCGCTGCCTGCAAACTGGCGGCCGGTATGCCGCTGATGGTATATTGATGGCCAGGATGTCCCGGCTGCCGGTAAATCATACTGTACCCATATCACATTGCAGTATACACAGCCCCCCCACTCATGCTACCCCTCAGTAAACACAGCACCCAACATCACATTGCAGTATACACAGCCCCCCACCCATATTACCCCTCTGTACACACAGCATCCCACATCAGATTGCAGTATAAATAGCCTTTTACCCATACTACCCCTCAGTACACACAGCACCCCACATCACATATGGACATCGAAGAAAGAGACTTAACAAAGTTAAGTCTTATGGTAAGTCTATCATAACTCTGCTTTACTTCTTCGGGTACCATAGGGCTCCACAGGGATAACATTGGGGATGTCCTAAAGCAGTACTTCAAGGGTGGGAACGCTCCTAAGTGGATAGTAGTATCCGGTATCCAAATGAACATCCTGTAAGGCGAATGTCTTAAAGGAATAGAACCTAAGAAAAGTGTGGATAGACGACCACGTAGCCGCGGCACACTGCCCATGATGGTCCTAGAGACCGAGTAGAATGAGCAGAGATAGAAGCTGGTACTTGGAGACCAGCCTGAGAATATGCTTGTGCAATTGCCATTCTAATCCATCTGGCCACAGTTTTATTAGCTGGCCAACCACGTTTGTAATAATGAAGAGGGAATCCGATCTCTGCAGTGAACTTGTTCGGTCCACATAGAGTCAGAGGGCACGAACCACATCCAGAGAACTCTCTGCAGCCAAGAGATCCGGGGAGATGAAGGCCTGAACCACAATGTCCTCATTTATGTGGAAACGGAAAACCACCTTAGGTAGGTAACCCGGTCTAGAACGAAGGAAAGCCCTGTCCGGATAAAAAATCAGGAAAGGAGGGCAACAGGATAGAGATCCCAAATCAGACACCCGTCTGGCAGATTCAATGGCCATAAAGAACAAAGTCTTCGCAGTTAACCAATAGAGATCTACTGATTCCAAAGGTTCAAAAGGAGCCTGTTGAAGGGCGTCTAAAAGCACAGACAGGTCCCATGGAGCCACTGGAGGGACGTAGGCAGGCTGTACTTGAATCACGCCCTGGAAGAAGGTGCGAACATCCAGAAGCAGGGCAATCCTGCATTGAAACAGACAAAGTAGAAATATGCACTTTGAGGGAAGCCAGGCAAAGGCTGAGGTTCAATCCCATTTGTAGAAAGGTAAGAATTCTGGAAATCCGGAATACTACAGGGTCATAGCTCTTGGCAGCGTACCACTGGAAGTTGGTATGCCATACCCGGTAGTAGATGCAGGCCAGCTTTCGAGTCTTAAGCATGTGTTCACGACATGATGTGAAAAACCTTTTGCCCTAAGACTTCCAGCACTATAATCTGGTCCACTTCCTGGTCTAAGTGACCTTCCCTGTTAAATGTGCTACTCCATTGTTACCAGCGCTACTCCACTGGTTAACTCTCTTTCTTCAAGATCCATAGGTTCCACAGGGAGACAATGGGGTGTAGGTAGTGGTAAAGGACTGGGCACCAAACAGTTACGTTTTTAGGTGTCCCAAGATGCTCCAGTCCTTCCCACCTATACCCTGCCCACAGAATAGGCTCCTTAGTTTTTTCACAAGCCCAAGGTAGGAGCAGGACATGAGAGATGGAAGACATGGTACACACAAGAAATCACTCTTACATATAGGAGAAGGGAACCGGTAACCAAGGAAAGATACCCATAGAAGCCAGGTGTGTCAGGGTGGATGTCCTGTGGAACCAATGGACCTCAAAGAAAGAGTGTTAACCAAGGTAAGTCTACCGTAACTCTTCTTTTCTTCTTTGGGTTCCATAGGTTCTAAAGGGAGACAATGGGGATGTCCCAAAGCAGTTGTTCAAGGGAGGGGATACTCCTAAGCGGTGTTGTCTGACTGAACTTGAACCAGACAATGCTGAAGTATGTCCTGAGCCAGAATTAGGACTTTGTAGGCAGGCCGAAGCTCCAGAAAGTTGATTGGCAAGTCCTTTTCTGTTGAAGTCCAGTGTCCCTGAAAGGTGTGGGATCAGAGACTTGCCTCCATGGTGAGAATAAACTAATCCGGGATCCAGAATGGCCAACCCCTGTCTAGGTGGGAGATCTGCAACCATCACGAGAGAGATGTCCAAACTACTGGAAAGAGGATCATTGTTTGGGACTTTATCAGCTTGGGGTGTCCGTTCCACCAGGATAGGATTAGGCACTGAAGAGGCCTAGAGTGAAATTGAGCATAATAAACCATGTCAAAGGTGGAAACCATCGAACCCAATGTCTGCACTGCTGCGTGAATGGACACCCTGTGTCTGTGGAACAATTTGCGCACCTGTAGTTGCATATCCGCAATCTTGTCCTGTACTTAAGCATCTAAAAGAACTTCCAGATGTACCATCCTCTGAACGGGGATCGGAGAAGACTTTTGCCAACTGATTAGCCAACCATGTCTCTGCAGGGAGGCCATGAAATTTGAAGATGGTGGTTGAGGACCATCGGAGAGGACACAAGGAGCGGCAGGTCATCCAAATAAGGGAGTATTCTGATCCCCTGACGATGAAGCTGAGCAGCAATGATGTCCATGAGTTTGGTAAAGACTTTTAGGGCCGAAAAAAGTCCAAAAGGCAGAGCCTTAAATTGGAAATGCTGGTGCAGAACAGCAAGCCAACGGTATTGCTGATGAGAGGATGCTTAAGGCACATGTAGGTAAGCATCCTGAATGATAGAGACCGTCCAAAGAGACCATAACGTCCCCAGACTGCATAGCCAGGACAATGGAACAGAGGGTTTCCATACAAAATCTGGGTACGCTGATGAATTTGTTCAGAATTTTGAATGGGCAAATGGTAACCATTGGGTTTCTGAACCAAGAAAAGGGTTGAGTACAAACCCTTCCCCCATTGTTATGTTGGAACTGGAACAATCACTCTGGATTGTAGTAGGGAGTGAACAGGCATGCCTGAGCATTGTTGAAGTCTGCGGGTGGACTTGTTGGAAAAATAGTGTCGGGGAGGTCGTCTCATGAAAGAGAGGGCATATCCATGAGAGACCATTTACGCACCCAGGCATCTGTTGTGACCTGATGTCAATATTGTGCAACCTGAAGAAGTCAGCCTCCCACCCTGGGATCTCCCAGGAGGAGTCAGTCCTGTCAGGCTGAGAACTAATCCTCAAGCTTGGTAGGTCGATGTCTGGCAGCCCAAGCCTGCTTGGTTTTGGGATTAGAGGTCTTTGTGGAGTGCGACAGTTGAGGAAAGGCTTCAGCCCTGGCGGTGAAAGGACCGAAAGGAGAAAGTTGGAGGCTGGTAAGAGGAAGCTGAGGGTAGGAAAGCTGTTTTAGAGGCTGCAAGCGTAGTGACAATCTTGTCTATCTCATGCCCAAAAAGTTCCCATGAATAGGGGAGTGCTTCAAGGGCTTTCTTGGAATCTGCGTCAGCTTTCCATGAGCAAAGCCAAAGGATTCTGTGAGCCCTACCGATGAAGCCAAAGCTTTGGAGGTTAGTAGTGCAGTGTCCACAGCTGCTTTGCCTACTGTACATAAAATGCAGCTTCACTAATGTTGACAATAAAAGATGGTTGAATATAAAACTGCAGTGGCCACTATAATCAACTGCTCAACTGCAGTGGTTGGTAGGAAATAGCGCTAAATAACCTTACTCTGTGAGTGGTATACACGGAGACTGGACCCAGCATTCCCGGAGACCTGTGTAAAGGGACTGCCTTGCGCTGTCTTTAGTAGAATAAAAGTAAAAGAAAAATAAATAATAAAGAGAAAGCTTGGGCTGCTTAAAAGCAGCCCCACTGTTATAATAGGTGCAGCTCTTGCTGGCACCAAAACTAAACTGAAGAGCCCAAGCTGTGGGCGGGGTAGGAGGGGAGAAGGACCAATGCATCTTGGCAGCAAAAACTGTTTGGTGCCCTGATCCTCGTCTCCACCATCATACCCAGCGTCATTCCAGTGGATGGCTATGAACCCTCACGAAGAAATACACGATATATGCATCTATCTGAATGCAGCAAAAGAGACCTACAAATATACTCTATTAGTGATCAGCATTGTATAACACTTGTGTATAACGGGTGTCTAATCAATAAAGCCATCCATCAACACATGATTTTACATATCAGGCAATCTCACACAGCCCACTTATTTATAACATGTTTTATAAAATAAATGTGTATCTTATTTTCAAAATGCCTGTACACATAGCCAGATGCACCATTATATCTGCAATGGAACATGTCTTTGAACGACGTCGGATACATATCGTTTGTATACATCAGCTGACCCGCTTGCGACATATAGGCCGTTCGATCAAATGGCTGATATATGTTACCCAGTTTGCACCCAGCAATAGGAAAGCCTTACTTCTGTCATCTCCATTAAACAGTGTTATCTTTATCAACTGAACATGCAGTCCAGTTTAGGCTATATCATTCATGACTGCATGTTCAGGAATGGAAGGGGTGACGTCACTGAACGATAGGGCCTTCCTACCTCTATGTCTGTCTGTTTTTACCCAGTTTTGTTCTATTACTGTTGTTCTAATTGTAAAGCACAACGGAATATGCTGCGCTATATAAGAAACTGTTAATAAATAAATAAATAATAATATATTTCACTATATCGCTCAGTGTGTATGCTCTTTAGCCTTCATTCTGCAGCTGGAGGCATTTCAAGGGAAATCTTTATCTTTATTGAGGCAAAATCTTCTCGTTTGTATGCCCCTTTAGTACTGGAATGTTCCCTCTTTTTAGCACATGCAGCTGTACCCCCCTTCCCTTAGCCAACCACACATCTGCTGAGGCTGTTTTTCGTCCCAGGGGAAGAGTGGGACTCAAGACAGAGGGAGACAAGGTGGGGAGGTGAGATGGTGGGGAAATGGAGGGGTAGAGAAGCAAGACAGGAAGATAGGGCAGGTGTGAAGAGAACAAAGAAGAGAAAGAGGTGGAGTGGAAAGCCTGTGTAACGCTGGTCATGATAATTAGCAACCCAGCTAAACACGGGTCCAAACTATAAAGTACTAGTGTCTATCATATATCTATTTATGTTCTAACTATCTACAGTAACTTATCTATGTTATCTAATATATCTTTCTTTTTTAGAGTCCATAGGCATCCACAGGAATGACCTTGTGTATGATGGTGGAGACCAGGAACCAGGTCCTTAGGATACCAACACTGCTCCTCCAGCAACCACCCACCAGCACCACGACTCCAGTGCTGACACTGGTACTTTTGGTGGGGACCTCCAGATCCATGCTAGTACAGCTCCTATGAGGATCCCCAGACTGTAGCTGGAGCACGGGAGGCAGGTAAGGTGGGTTCCCACTCGCAGGACTCGTGATGTGTGCAGTCTATCCTCCGGTCCTAGGGAACAGAGCGGAGGTTGCTTATTTGTACCCAGTCTCCGGCCTTGGACTACACTAGACCACCAGGGCTAATTATGCTGGCGCTGGGGACCATTTATAAGGCCAGGGAACCAGGTGGTATACGTCAGCCAGGGTAGGTAAGTGCTTCCCCAGCGGCCCCTCCCACAGCCCAGGGTGTGATTCCACTGCGGTCTTGTCTCTGAGCTGCTTCTCCTCCACCCTCTTCCCCTCAGCCATCTTTGCAAGCTTGAAAATCTCTGGGAACACTAGGTCCAGTCCTCCTGTATACCTCTTTTTGGAGTCAGAATATACAGCGCTAAAATCCTACAACCCACAAGAGGTTGTGCAGTTGATGCAGCGCCCATTAGCAGTTACAAATTGTTTTCTGCATTGTATGTGACGTGTGCTAGCTCTGCTGTCTGTTTTCTACCAGTCAGCTTAAAATATCTGTCCCTTTACCTCTAAAACCCTCAGATGCTGGTGTATCAGGAATGTGCTAGTAAATCATATTTACTTATAGCTGTGAAAACAAGTTGTCACATACAGGTTACACACTGTTCAGTGCCATATGGTGTGTTGAGTTGATATCACAGCTTAGTGTAGGGGTGGGCAACAGGCGGCCCGCGGGCCAGATGCGGCCCGCAGGCCAGATGCGGCCCGCGTACCGATCCTGCCTGGCCCGCTGTGCCCCACCAGAGTGCAATGACAAGTGGCCCGACATGCCGCTTGTCACTGCACTGCTCTCAGACGCGGCGCCGCTGAGGAAATCCCGGTCACGTCACAGGGTCAGCTGACCGGGATTTCCTGTTATCATGCACTGGGTGGCACGGGGGCGGACACTGCAGTGAGCAGGAGCGGCGGCCGAGAAGCGGCGGCCAGTGAGGAGAGGAAGCGGCGGCCAGTGTGGAGAAGCGGCGGGCAGCGAGCGGGAGCAGGAGAGGCCACATCAGCAGTGACTCCGGCCGGCAGCAGCGCGGATCATCGGACAGCGGGGATCGTCTGCCACTGTGACAAACAGGTAAACCCCCTGTCCAGCCAGCCCCTGGATCACTGCTTAAGCTGCCATATAGGTTTAGGGGTGGGGAGGGAGGGGAGTTAAACACTGCAATATGGGTTTAGGGGAGGAGGGGGGGGAAAGGGGGGTAGGGACTGTCTGCCGTAATGTGTAAAAACGGGGGCGCTGTCTGCCGTAATGTGTAAAAACGGGGGCGCTGTCTGACGTAATGTATAAAAACGGGGGCGCTGTCTGCCGTAATGTGTAAAAAGGGGACGCTGTCTGCCGTAATGTGTAAAAACGAGGGCGCTGTCTGCCGTAATGTATAAAAATGGGGGCGCTGTCTGCCGTAATGTATAAAAAGGGGACGCTGTCTGCCGTAATGTGTAAAAACGGGGGCGCTGTCTGCCGTAATGTGTAAAAACGGGGGCGCTGTCTGCCGTAGTGTGTAAAAATGGGGGCGCTGTCTGCTGTAATGTGTAAAAAGGGGACGCTGTCTGTCGTAATGTGTAAAAAGGGCACGCTGTCTGCCATAATGTGTAAAAAGGGGGGCGCTGTCTGCCGTAATGTGTAAAAAGGGCACGCTGTCTGCCGTAATGTGTAAAAAGGGATCTCTTTTTTAGTATTTTGTGTGTGGCCCTCGAATATTCGCTGGAAGTGTTAAATGGCCCCCCAGCTGAAATAATTGCCCACCCCTGGATTAGTGCTTTATAGTGTGTGTGGTAAAAATCACATGCTGCCTGGGCTGCACGCTGTTCACTGTTTTTAATGTTTGGAATACAAGTTCCTGCAGCTATGTCTAGCAGAAGTAAGGGCAACAAGCACCCTGCTGCTACCTCACTGGTCTCATGCAGTGTTTCTCTTGTGCAGAGTTATCTCCGGGGGATATAGGGCACCCCATCAGTCTACCCCTTCAGCTGTGAATCAGGAACCTCCCTGGGCTACTTTTTCATTAATGCTTTTAAAAATTGCAGACCATTTAGCAGCCACAGCGGAGCCCCCCTCTACAGGGCCATCAGAGTTAGTGCACCAGACCCTACCAATCACATCTATGCCCTCTATGCGTGGATACGCTAAATAGTTCAGCACATAGCCTGGCTGCTTCATCACCTCCTCTCAGCAGTTGTTACAGACCCACACCTATCAAAGTCGTCAGACGTGCTGTGCTTTTGTCACAAACCATGCAGGTGTCGGACTCAGAAGAGTCATATGGTGAGGTAGAGGATGAGGAGGACTCTGTTACGGAGTCTCCCTCGGCTGAAGAGGAACATCAATCCACAATTAATGTGCCTGCCTTGGTAAGGGCGGTTAGATCTACCCTCCAGATAGAGGATAGTGAACCCATTCCTAGAACTAAAGCCCCACTTTTCAAGTGGAAGACAATAGTAAAAGAGGAATTCCCTCACTCAGTACAAATTTCTGAGTTAATAGGTGAAGCTTGGCACCAGGAAAGAAGTTCCATGTACCAAAGTGTTTGACTTCTCTAACCTATTCCTGCTGAGGATTGTGTTAAATGGGAAACCCCTCCAGTAATGGACTCCCATATGACTAGACTGGTTAAAAGTTCTACACCTCCTACTCCTACAGCATCCTCTTTCAAAGAGGCTGCGGATAGGAAGAGTGAAGCATGCCTTAAATCTGCATAATATTGGCAGGGGCTAGTACTTGGCCTGCGGTGGCTGTTGCTGGGTAGATAAAGCTATGCGAAGCTGGGCGGATACTTTAGAGGAAAGTCTTGTTTCTGATATTTCCCGACAACAGCAATCTGTCATAGATCAGGGATGCTTTCTTGCCTTCAGCACCTACACCAAGACCTCATTCTTTGTCCTTTTGCCCTCAGGGCAAGGTCAAAGGCCAGTCCTTTAAAAGACAATCTGCCTCCACCGACACTAAGCTCAAACCTAAGTAGGCCTGAGCTACTAGACATCCAGAGGCCAAATCTGCAAATGAGCGCTCAACTTGATGGGGAGGTCTCCCTTGACTTGACGGGGAGGTCCCTCTTGGGAGATCCCAAGGTGGGAGGCCAACTTCTTCAGTTGCACAGACGCCTGAGTGCAAGAAGTGGTCTCCTAGGGGTACATCATCTCATGCCTACACCATCCCCAAAAGTGTTCTTTCTAACAGGCAAACCATCAGACCCAGCAAGGGGCATTTTCAGGAAACTGTTCAGTCATTGCTGCAATCAGGCATAACAGTTCCTGTCTCTGCAACACAAAAGGGAATGGGGTTTTATTCGACCCTGTTTCTGGTGCCAAAACTAAATGGGTCTTACAGGCCTATTCTAAACCTGAAATCTCTGAAAAAGTACATCAGCGTGCCCAAGTTCCGTATGGAAACTCTCCGCTCTGTTGTTGTCCTGGCTATGCAGCCTGGGGACTTCATGCTATTTTTAGATATTCAGGATGCCTACCTACATGTGCCTATAGCGTCTTCTCACCAGCGGTATCTTCGCTTTGCTGTTCAGCAGCAACATTCATTGATCTGTCTACAGTAGGGGTGGGCAACAGGCGGCCCGCGGACCGATCCTGCCTGGCCCGCTGTGCCCCACCAGAGTGCAATGACAAGTGGCCCGACATGCCGCTTGTCACTGCACTGTTCTCAGACGCGGCGCCGCTGAGGAAATCCCGGTCACGTCACAGGGTCAGCTGACCGGGATTTCCTCTGTTATCATGCACTGGGTGGCACGGGGGCGGGCACTGCAGTGAGCAGGAGCGGCGGCCGAGAAGCGGCGGCCAGTGAGGAGAGGAAGCGGCGGCCAGTGTGGAGAAGCGGCGGGCAGCGAGCGGGAGCAGGAGAGGCCACATCAGCAGTGACTCCGGCCGGCAGCAGCGCGGATCATCGGACAGCGGGGATCGTCTGCCACTGTGACAAACAGGTAAACCCCCTGTCCAGCCAGGCCCTGGATCACTGCTTAAGCTGCCATATAGGTTTAGGGGTGGGGAGGGAGGGGAGTTAAACACTGCAATATGGGTTTAGGGGAGGAGGGGGGGGAAAGGGGGGTAGGGACTGTCTGCCGTAATGTGTAAAAACGGGGGCGCTGTCTGCCGTAATGTGTAAAAACGGGGGCGCTGTCTGCCGTAATGTATTTAAGATTAGGAAATACTGTAGTTTAAAAACATGCGCAGATTAATTCACGGGTGCAGCTAAAAATTATATATCTCAGAGTGTATATCCCTTTACACTTAACAAATAGATTGAGAGGAAAAAAGGAGAGATACAAACTAAAAGCGCTCCCATAAAAGCCAAGTTTACAAACAAACACCCAGTGGATACATAAAATTGATTGGTCACGTACACTGGTAATTCAGGAGATGAATAAAGATCCAACGTTGATTAAAGGCAGATGGATCTAATTCTCATAAAATTATAAGACAAAAAGAAAGTGCAATAGTGCAATTATCTTTGTTTAAAAGACCTGAATTTATTTTAATATCGCACTTACACCAAACAGATGAGGTCAGTAGCATATAGAATGAATCCTCTTTGGCAGTACAGCAGCAGAGGACTGGATGATAACAGTCCTAACAATGTCCAACGCCGATATCAAACAAATGCAGTTAGACCTCATAAAAAGCAGAAGAAAGTGCAATAGTGCAATTATCCTTTTTTTTAAAACAAGGGTTTATTTTTAAACAGTGCACTTACATCAAGTAGGTAAAATAAAAGCATATAGATAAATCCCCAATGAGGAATACAACCACAGGAAGCAAGGTCTGGAAGGGGCCAGATGGATATAGCACCTTAAGGAAAAAGGCTCCGGAAACCAGGATCCAACACAGTCCCTCAGCGTCCAGTGCAGATGGTAAAACTCAAACGGGGTCACAAGTAAAGCGGGAGAGTACACGCTTAACGCGTTTCAAACTTTCATAGTCCTTCAGAAGCTTCTGAAGAAGGACTATGAAAGTTTGAAACGCGTTAAGCGTGTACTCTCCCGCTTTACTTGTGACCCCGTTTGAGTTTTACCATCTGCACTGGACGCTGAGGGACTGTGTTGGATCCTGGTTTCCGGAGCCTTTTTCCTTAAGGTGCTATATCCATCTGGCCCCTTCCAGACCTTACTTCCTGTGGTTGTATTCCTCATTGGGGATTTATCTATATGCTTTTATTTTACCTACTTGATGTAAGTGCACTGTTTAAAAATAAACCCTTGTTTTAAAAAAAATGATAATTGCACTATTGCACTTTCTTCTGCTTTTTATGAGGTCTAACTGCATTTGTTTGATATCGGCGTTGGACATTGTTAGGACTGTTATCATCCAGTCCTCTGCTGCTGTACTGCCAAAGAGGATTCATTCTATATGCTACTGACCTCATCTGTTTGGTGTAAGTGCGATATTAAAATAAATTCAGGTCTTTTAAACAAAGATAATTGCACTATTGCACTTTCTTTTTGTCTTATAATTTTATGAGAATTAGATCCATCTGCCTTTAATCAACGTTGGATCTTTATTCATCTCCTGAATAACCAGTGTACGTGACCAATCAATTTTATGTATCCACTGGGTGTTTGTTTGTAAACTTGGCTTTTATGGGAGCGCTTTTAGTTTGTATCTCTCCTTTTTTCCTCTCAATCTGCCGTAATGTATAAAAACGGGGGCGCTGTCTGCCGTAATGTGTAAAAAGGGGACGCTGTCTGCCGTAATGTGTAAAAACGAGGGCGCTGTCTGCCGTAATGTATAAAAATGGGGGCGCTGTCTGCCGTAATGTATAAAAAGGGGACGCTGTCTGCCGTAATGTGTAAAAACGGGGGCGCTGTCTGCCGTAATGTGTAAAAACGGGGGCGCTGTCTGCCGTAGTGTGTAAAAATGGGGGCGCTGTCTGCTGTAATGTGTAAAAAGGGGACGCTGTCTGTCGTAATGTGTAAAAAGGGCACGCTGTCTGCCATAATGTGTAAAAAGGGGGACGCTGTCTGCCGTAATGTGTAAAAAGGGCACGCTGTCTGCCGTAATGTGTAAAAAGGGATCTCTTTTTGAGTATTTTGTGTGTGGCCCTCGAATATTCGCTGGAAGTGTTAAGTGGCCCCCCAGCTGAAATAATTGCCCACCCCTGGTCTACAGCAATAATAGTATTTACCAAACAAGTAATGGTGGCTCAGCTTCGTTGTCAGGTGGTCAGAATACCCCCATACCTGGATGACCGGAGGTCCTACACTGCCATCTCCAGATAACCATTGCCTGAGTTGTTGTTGATTGTTGATAAATTGGAAGAAGTCTGCATTATCTCCTTGCCAGAGAATGGTACATCTGGAATCTCTGCTGGATTCACAAGCACATGGAATGTCATTACCTGTAGAAAAAATCGTAGCATTGCAACAGAAAGTACACAGGTTACTACACAGTTGCCGAGTGTCAGTCCAGGAGGTGATGCAGGTCTTGGAATTTATGGTGTCAGCATAGTTCCACTCCAGACCTCTACAGCATCTGATCCTATCCAGATGGCATTATCTGGCCCATTTAATCAGATCCCAGACAAAGACGCTCTTGCCAGAGGCTCAACCTTCCCTAACCTGGTGGCTGCAAACATCCCACCTGGACAAGGGAAAACCCTTCTGGACCTCGGATTTGATACTCCTTACCACAGACGCAAGTCTTTGAGGTCGGGGTGCAGTAGTCGACCTGTACTCCTCCCAAAGACGTTGGACTCTAGCAGAAACAGTCCTACCAGCCAAGGTCCTGGAACTTCGGGTGGGTCACAGAGTGCTCATTCTAGCCCGAAAAGTTATTCAGGGACAACCAGTACAAGTTTAGTTATACAACGCCACTGTGGTAACCTATCTGAATCACCAAGGACATAAATATATATTTTTTTAAAAGATTGGGGACCAACCGCACAGGACAATAGTATCAAATACATGATAAAGAATAATTCCCCTATTGTTTATTTGTTGATGAATATCTGTCTAGTTAGGAGGTGCTGCCAAACACAAACTGATATATATGCACAAACAAATAGGAAGGAGTTTGTTTAATGTGGTGCACATAAGTGAAAGAAAAAAAAAGAAAAATAAACTTTTATTACTCTAGGCCAGTGTTTCCCAACCTCGGTCCTCAAGGCACACTAAAAGTCCTGGTTTTAGTGATATCCAGGCTCTAACACAGGTGACTTAATTAGTAGCTCAGTTATTTTGATTTAACCAACTGTGCTGAAGCCTGGATATCACTAAAACCTGCACTGTTAGTGTGCCTTGAGGACCGCGGTTGGGAATGCTTTCTCTAGGCGAAGCGGTTAAGGCAAAGCGTGCGCTGGTTTTTCAGCTGTGTGCAGGCTCTGCTGCTGCAGTATTGTATATGGGATCAGTATGATTTACCTAAAATCAAAATCCAGACAGTCAAAATACCAACAACAACTGACCGATGGTCAAAATACTTACAAGGTCAAAATACTGACATGGTCAAAATACTGATATTTAAAATGTCGACGCGGTTAAAATACCGAGCTTTGAAATGTCGACAGGTCAAAAAAGCAAAACATTTTTTTTTAAATTGTGTGTACGTCGACATATGTCGACATGGGCACCATATAAGTGTACTGCTTCCACTCGCATAGCTCGCTGCGCTCACCATGCTTCAGGAACAGTGCCTCGCTGCACTTGGCACACTATTATATTCCACGTCCACTGGGATGGTAAAGTATTAACAAGTCGGTTTCAATGAAAAAATCATGAAAAACTTGTGTAGATTTTTTGACCTGTCAACATCTTAAAGGTCAAAATTTTACCGTGCCAATATTTTTAATGTCAGTATTTTGACCATGGGGGTCATTCCGAGTTGTTCGCTCGCAAGCTGTTTTTAGCAGCTTTGCACATGCTAAGCCGCCGCCTACTGGGAGTGAATCTTAGCTTATCAAAATTGCGAACGAAAGATTCGCAATATTGCGGAAAGACTTCTCTGTGCAGTTTCTGAGTAGCTCGAGACTTACTCTGCCAGTGCGATCAGTTCAGTCAGTTTCGTTCCTGGTTTGACGTCACAAACACACCCAGCGTTCGCCCAGACACTCCTCCGTTTCTCCAGCCACTCCCGCGTTTTTCCCAGAAACGGTAGCGTTTTTTCGCACACACCCATAAAACGGCCAGTTTCCGCCCAGAAACACCCACTTCCTGTCAATCACATTACGATCACCAGAACGAAGAAAAAACCTTGTAATGCCGTGAGTAATATACCTAACTGCATAGCAAATTTACTTGGGGCAGTCGCACTGCGGACATTGCGCATGCGCATTAGCGACTAATCGCTCCGTTGCGAAAAAAAAATAACGATCGAACAACAATTTGGAATGACCCCCCATGTCGGTATTTTGATCTTGCCGGTATTTTGACCATCGGTAAGTGGTTGTCGGTATTGTGACCATCTGGATTTTGATTGTAGGTAAATTGACTGCATCCTGTACAGGCTCGGACTGGGCCAGCTGGGAGCCGGTGAGATCACCGGTAGGCCCCACTGGTTCGTAGCCACGCCCTCTTTTGTGTGAGGGTGGGGCCTACCAGAGGGGCAGGAGAGGCACACTGCACTCTCCTCCCTGGCCCTCAGATACAGAGCCGCAGGAGCAGCGGGAGCGGCCGCAGAACCCGGGCAGAGGCGGTGACAGTAAGCAAGTGTTATGGCATTGCTGGTGGGGAGCCGGGGCAGCAGAGGACTCTGTGCATGACATACGCTCTCCTCCCTGGCCCTCAGAAAGAGCAGGAGCAGCGGGAGCGGCAGCAGAACCTGGGCGGCGGCGGAGGCGGTGACTGTAAGCAATTATGGCATTGCTGGCAGGGACATGCGGCCCACCGCACGTCACTGATTGCTGGTGGGGAGCCGGGACAGCAGAGAACTCTGCATGGCATGCCTGCAGCCACACTATTCCCAGTCCCGTTAGCTGCTCGGCCCTTACACATAGGAGGGAAGCCCCCATCCAGCTGCTCCTTCATCCCCAGCAGCATCAGGTCTCTGTCTTCCATTAGCAGAGTGCTCCTGACACTGCATCCCCGCTCTGCAACCTCACTGCTTCCAGGGGTGTCACCTGGAGCGCCCATAGCCGCTCCACCCCCCGGGAGGTCAGTGCACCACCATGTCCGAGCACTAGGTGCCGCAAAGCACAATGAAAACATTAAGCAAGTGATGTCCTTTCACTGATCAGTGTAGTAGTTGCCCCAGAAATGTTGATTCTCTAAGTAGCCATCCTCAGTTTGCCTAATGGTAGTGTGGGTCTTGCTAGTGCTACTAACCATACTATGTTTTACACAAGAGAGATTAGAATAACAGTGCTGTAATCTTTGTAAGAACTGTCTATGCTGTTTACCTGTGTTATGAAGCCAGAGTCAGTCTGAGAGGCAGGAGAGGTACGCTGTGCCCTCCTCTCTGGCCCGCAGACACAGGAGCAGAAGCAGAGCCCGGGTGGCGGCAGTGAGCAGCACTGTGGGTGCATATGCGTATCTGGCAGTATATGTAACTAGTACAGTGTGGGCATATGAGTAGCTGGCACTGCACTGCTGGGGACGTATGTGTATCTGGCACTGCTGGGTAGTGTATGTGTATCTGGCACTGTTGGGGGGCGTATGTATATCTGGCACTGCTGGGGTGTATGTGTATCTGGCACTGCACTACTGGGGGCGTATGTGTATCTGGCACTATTGGGGGCATATGTGTTTATGGCACTGCTGGGGTCATTATGTGTATCTGGCACTATACTGGAATCATTATGAGTATGTGGCACTGCTGGGGTCATTGTTTGTATCTGGCACTATACTGGGGTCTTTATGTGTATCTACTGTTCTCTCCAGGCGTAACCCAGGCGCATATACTACTGCTCTCTCCCGGCATAACCCAGGCGCATATATTACTGCTCTCTCCTGGTGTAACCCAGTTGCATATACTACTGTTCTCTCCTTGTGTAACCCAGGAGCATATACTACTGTTCTCTCCTGCAGTGGCGGAACTACCGTCAGTGCAGGCAGTGCCTTGCACTGGGGCCCGCCACTGTCCAGGGGCCCAAAGCCAGAGCGGCATGTAATGAGTCAAACCGACTCATTACATGCCGCCGAGGAGAGGAGCGCACCGATTACGGGGGGGGGGGGGGGGGGTGAAGGAGGAGGAGGAGGGAGCGGATCCAGCAGCGGGCAATCAGGGGGAACGCCCCCCGTAACATTGTCATAGCCACGCCCACTTCATAATGCTGCAGCTCCAGCCACAGTGAGGCACAAGTCAGCTCGCTGTCTATTCCTCGGAAACATACAGGGCAAGCTGCTAAGAGGTACTCCACAGACTCTGTCCACACTTCCTTCCCTGTATTTCTGCAATCCCGGGACCCCCACTGACACCCGACCTCTACCTCCAGGCTCCAGCTGCTATCACTTTTTTCTCATCTCTTCTCCTTGTCTGTCCGATCTCTGGGAGAGGAGGCAGCAGCAGCCCCTCTCCTCTGGTCTGGCAGTAGCGTGCTTGCTCTCCCAGTACAATGCACATTCCCTCCTCCTCTGGCCAGGGATACATACAGTATAGTAAGGTAATATAACAATGCACGGTGCCTGAAAATACAGTATGGCTGTCATTGTGAGAGCTAAATATCTCTGCCTGGTTCACACTCACAGTATCTGTCTCTAGCAGGTGAGCAGACAAACACTGTGGAGTTTTGAACGGATTACCCTGCACATCCCTCTGCCCACAGAAGAGAGAAGAGGGCATTGCTCCCATTGCTTTGCAGCCTGTTCTCATGTTTATATTGCTGAGATACCAAAAAGATTTATGAGCCCATAAAGCTTGAGCAATACACCCCTAAGCTCTATACTTCACACTTTAATATCACATCCGTCAGCTGACTGCTGCTTGGTCAATAAACCTCTACCAAATCATTAACCCTTTCAGGAGCAGCAAGCCTGGATCCATAGGGGTACTGAATTACCAGTGATGGTGAAGCTCTGACTGGACCCTGAACACAAAACCCTTTTCACTTTCAGGGGTAGATGTAGGATCGCACAGGCTTCTTTCATTATGTGTATGGACCCACTTCACCTCCGATTCACGGTGAAGTAGGTCCACACATCAGCAGAATGTATTATCACTGATGCAGCCGATGTGGGAGAGGTTAAATTACCTGCCCAGTGATTTGCGCTCTCTCACTATCGGCTGCCCTGTTCAGTGCAATGGTCCCCTCTGCACATGCGCCGTGTCTCCCTCTCCCAGCGGCCATCGCACCTCAGTACCTTGTGCTTGTATGCTTCTTTTAGCAGGACGCCGAGGCTCTGTGGAGGACAGCCCGGAGCTGACAGCTGTGGTGAATGGGCAACGACACCTGCAGCTGTCGAAATTGATAGCTGCAGGTGTTGGAACGTTTAGTGCTACTGACCATTCATACATTGCCCTGCATATTGGCCTGCTATCTTATAGATAGCAGTGCCGAAATAGACACTGATCGCATAGCGCCCCTGTCATGTTCCTCACACCACCAGAGTCATACATAGGGGAGAAGTGGTATCAGCACACATAGCGTGCGCTGATACCACTTCTCCCCCATACGGACGATTAATACACCTACCCTTCTGTATTAAATTGGGACACTGAGTAATCATTGGGCAGATCAATCATCAAAGGGCAGAAGAAAATATATTAAACATGATTTATATTTCATGAAAATCAAGTTTTTGTCAATTGCAAAGTCTTTGTATACAGACCCATAACTGGTGCAAACTCAGACTTTGCCAGTCGCTTTTTCCCCCCTCTATTTGCACGTAGTGTCGATTCCACACACAGCTGGATGATATTTTAAGCCTGCGCATGCATGCCAGTCACACAGCACCTGCGTTCTAATTGTTAGCACTCAGAGAGAGGCAGAATAAAATATACTCACACGTTATTACAGGGTGTAGTTGTGTGTAGATGGGAAATGGGAGGAGTCAGTACTGAAAAGGGGAGGGGTTATGCAGAGTGGGGGTAGGATTGTTAAATCACCCCCTAAATGAAAAGTCTAGATCCGCCTCTGGAGGGAGGTGGAGGGAGCTGCAGCAGCGCTGTGTAATTGGTGGAGGCGCTGCTGCTGCTGGCCCTCTCCTTCACCATAGGCTGCCCTCTGCCACTGTGAATGCTGGGATGCACTTCTATTCTGTTTGCCGTAATGTGTAAAAAAGGGGACGCTGTCTGCCTTAATGTGTAAAAAAGGGGACGCTGTCTGCCGTAATGTGTAAAAAAGGGGACGCTGTCTGCCGTATTGTGTAAAAAAGGGGACGCTGTCTGCCGTAATGTGTAAAAAAGGGGACGCTGTCTGCCGTAATGTGTAAAAAGGGGGCACTGTCTGCCGTAATGTGTAAAAAAGGGGACGCTGTCTGCCAAAAGGGGACGCTGTCTGCCGTAATGTGTAAAAAAGTGGATGCTGTCTGCCGTAATGTGTAAAAAGGGGACGCTGTCTGCCGTAATGTGTAAAAGGGGACGCTGTCTGCCGTACTGTGTAAAAATGGGACGCTGTCTGCCGTAATCTGTAAAAAAGGGGACGCTGTCTGCTGTAATGTGTAAAAAGGGGAATCTGTCTGCTGCAAGGTGTAAAAGGAGCTCTACCTGGTGTAGTGGTGCTACCGTGTGGCGTAATTTGAATAATGGAGATTACTGAGCACCGTTATATGAATTGGTATTATTTTGTGGCCACACCCCTTCCCCACAAAGCGACGCCCCTATTTTTGGTCTCGCGCCTACGGCGCGCACTGCCCCTGTTTTACATGTGGTGGGGGGGGCTCCGATGCCGTTTCTTGCACACAGCGCTAAAATGTCTAATTGTGGCACTGTTGCTAGGTATCCCTTTCCCTGGAATATAGGTACTGGCGCCGGCTGTAGTTCAAAGAAACTTAACTATACCAATATAGATTAAAAAATCTTAAATTTAATTTCTACACATTCATAAAAATAAAGGAAAAATATTACTTATTCCTCAATAGTAAAATACAATCAAGTACAAATGACTATATATATAGGAACCACAGTTTCACCCTTTAAAAATGTATCGTCCACAGTCCCTGGCTAGGACATTTGCCCACAGCTGTTTCACAAGTTCAATTGAATAAGGTTAATTACCAGACTCTTTTTCCAAATGGAAGTTCCCTAGGTATTCGTATTGCAATGGAAACCAGATAGCAGATGGGTGTGAGTCCGGATCTGTAAATCCCTTGTGTGCAAAATTAGGGCTGATGGATGCATGAAAGTCCAAATATCGCCAGGATGTGGATGAGGGTGCTGGTACTTGTGGTCCTTCAGATAAAAAGCTCAACGCGGTTCACTGGTCTTATGGGTGCCAGCTTTCTCAGGAGCATATTATATATATATATATATATATATATATTATATATACGGCGCGCACTGCCCCTGTTTTACATGTGGTGGGGGAGCTCCGATGCCGTTTCTTGCACACAGCGCTAAAATGTCTAATTGCGGCACTGTTGCTAGGTATCCCTTTCCCTGGAATATAGGTACTGGCGCCGGCTGTAGTTCAAATAAAATTAACTATACCAATATAGATTAAAAAATCTTAAGTTTAATTTCTACACATTCATAAAAATAAAGGAAAAATATTACTTATTCCTCAATAGTAAAATACAATCAAGTGCAAATTACTATATATATAGGAACCACAGTTTCACCCTTTAAAAATGTATCGTCCACAGTCCCTGGCTAGGACATTTGCCCACAGCTGTTTCACAAGTTCAATTGAATAAGGTTGATTAGCAGACTCTTTTTCCAAATGGAAGTTCCCTAGGTATCCGTATTGCAATGGAAACCAGATAGCAGATGGGTGTGAGTCCGGATCTGTAAATCCCTTGTGTGCAAAATTAGGGCTGATGGATGCATGAAAGTCCAAATATCGCCAGGATGTGGATGGGGGTGCTGGTACTTGTGGTCCTTCAGATAAAAAGCTCAACGCGGTTCACTGGTCTTATGGGTGCCAGCTTCCTCAGGAGCATATTATATATATATTATATATACGGCGCGCACTGCCCCTGTTTTACATGTGGTGGGGGGGCTCCGATGCCGTTTCTTGCACACAGCGCTAAAATGTCTAATTGCGGCACTGTTGCTAGGTATCCCTTTCCCTGCTCCTGAGCAGGTCCTCCCCAGGGGTGAGGGCGTGGACTTGGATGGGATGAGGAGGGGGGGGGGGGGGGGCAAAGCATTTTGTTGCACATGGGCCCATCGCTCGCTAGTTCCGCCACTGCTCTCCTGGGCCAGTATTTACTAAAAATCCGAGTTTGGCCGATTTGTGTTTTTTTTTCTAAGTCCCAATCCGGGAATTCACTAAGCACCAATCTCGGCAGTGTCTGGTCTGTTCGTAATGGTTTGAATGACAACGTCCCGAAATACGAATGAATAGACCATCGGTCAAACGCGGCTGTTATTTCATAGAATACGGGAATTCACTATTCATTCGTATTTGGGTGTTAGTCTCTGAGTGCTCAAATGCGGTCGTATTTTTTTGCGATTCGTAAAAAAAAGCGGCAAAAAAATAGACCTGCTTTTTTCAGTCGTGTTTACATGTGTTGCAAATAAAAAAATCACTCACACCTGAATTAGGATGCCTATAAAAGGATGTTAGGCCCATTTCAATACACCTACACTCAGAAATGGCAGCAGGACTGTGGGCCAGTGATCTTTTGTGTGCTGTGGGATTCCTCAGACTCAGACATCAGCCTGTAAGTAACCAGGGCCAACAAACTGAACATGGTCAGCAGGTTGTACAGGTTCCGCGGAGGCTGTGCAGGCCTCGTTTTTTTTAGGGGGCGTTTAAACTTGAACGCATTGTCCGATGATAAGGTCATACAGATGTTCCGTCTAAATCGTAACAACATTTTCCGTCTGTATGACCTTGTCAAACTGGGCCTAGACCCTGAGACAGCACGCTCTCGCCCTGTCTCAGGCCTGCACAAACTCCTGGCTGTGTTGCACTTTATGGCTACTGGCAGCTTTCAGGCTGTGTCTGGGGATGTCATAGGAATCTCACAGCCCACATTTTCCAGAATCTTAACACAGGTGATGTATACCTAACGACCTCTTCTGTTTTGTGTTTGTTTTAATTTCTCGGTGGCCATTTCTGTCCTAAAATCTCATGTTTATTGTTCTTTAAAATATACACACAGGTGTTGGCAGTTTTGCAGCCCCACATCGAGGCCTCAATCTGCTTCCCTACCCAGGAGTCTCAGTGGCATGCCGTCAGGGTAGATTTATATGAGCTGGCTGGCATGCCCAATGTGCTTGGAGCCATAGATTGCACACACATTCAGCTGAGACCACCTAGGGGCAGGCAGCACATATATACAAACCGCCATTTCGAACACTCCACAAATGTGCAGGTGGTTTGTGATGCAAATCTCAAAATAATGAGTGTTGTTGCTGGTTACCCTGGGGGTTGCCATGACTCCTTCATCCTCAGTCAGTCATCCCTCTTTGATAAGTTTGAGGACGGACAAATGCCAGATGGATGGCTGCTGGGTATGTAATTTGATATGTGTAGGCCTGCGTATACTTTGTCCAAATACAGGGGCAGATGTATTAACCTGTAGAAGGCATAAGGAAGTGAGAAACTAGTGATCTGTGCAAGGTGATAAAGGCACCAGCCAATCAGCTCCAATATGTAAATGAACATTTAGGAACAGATTGTCTGCTGCCTCTATTACCTTGCACATATCACTGGTTTATCACTTCCTTATGCCTTCTACAGGTTAATACATCTGCCCCACAGTGTGTTACTTATGTTTTGCTGTATCTTAACATGAATCACGTTACTATATCTGTCTTTTAGGTGATGGAGGATATGGCTGTTTCTCTTGGCTTCTAACTCCATTGTCCCGACCTGATACCCCTGCTGAACACAATTACAATCATGCACATAAGTCCACGCGGAATGTGATAGAAATATGTTTTGGTGTGCTGAAATCTAGGTTTCGGTGTCTGGATAAGTCTGGTGGCCTTTTGTTGTATAGTCCCTCCAAGGTGACTCAAATTGTGTTCTGCTGCTGCTTTCTTCATAACATGTGTTTGCAACAACATCTGCCACATGTTGAGGAGGAGGAGGAGGAAGAAAGCAGCAAGCAAGCAGAGGAATTAGAGACATCTGGTGATACTTGGAGTACTGATGTAGGGGGGCAGTTTAGGCAAGAGATCATCAATCGCTATTTCTAAGGTAAGCTTGGTTTGCTTATTTCATTTGTTGTGTAATCATAAATAGATGTTTTGACTTTTTTTCAAAAAACCATTACTCAGAATGTGTCTGTCTCCTTAACACATACAAACATACCCTCGCTGTATGAAAAACAAATGTCGCATGTGTATTGTGTCTATTTTTATTCACAAAACAACAGATTATGAGTGGCATGCATTAAGTCTGGATAAGTGATCGTAAACTTGCAGTGCTAATTTCTTACAAGCCCACATCATCCATTTAGTATTTCACTTTATCATTGTGTGTAACGTCCTAATGCACAGGTTCACAAACTCGGCCCTCAGGACCACACACAGTGCATGTTTTTCACGTAACCCAGTAGAAGCACAGGTGTATGAATTACTCACAGACATATGTTAAAAGGTTCACAGGTGGAGCTAATTATGTCACTTGTGATTCTGTGAGGAGACCTGCAAAACATGCACTGTGTGCGTTCCTGAGGGCCGAGTTTGAGAACCTGTGTTCCCAAAAAACACTTCTCAACATATAATATGTTAGCCTTGAGGAATACATGTGTCCCTATGTGTGATGCACCATCATATTTAAGACACACAAACTTACTGTAATCAGGAATAATTTATTTCCTAATGTTTGATGCTGTAAACTTGATGATGTGTAAGTAAATACACAGTTTGCCACACATATACAGTATTATTCACTTTTTTTGTTTTTTGGTGTAAAAGTACATATTTGTTTGTTTCAGCATCATGTGTAAAAACATTCTTACTAATTTTTAACACACACAAACATGTCCCAACAATACTGACATTCATTTGGACAATGTTTTTCAAACAAAACAAAGCCAACATATTACAAGCTTTTTACATAACTCAATTGTGTTCTTCTTGTAATGTTGTATAGATAAGAAAGCTAAGATATGTATCAATAACATTGTAATTTGGATTGTCTGCAGGAAAAGAGAATGATTGGAATCTAGAAAGAGTAATGATTAGGAAAAAATCAAGTGGTCAGTTAACTTCCTGCTAAAGACATTCTGCCTGGCTGGCAATTATTGTATCTGCAGGGAAAGAGAATGATTGGAATCTAGAAAGAGTAATGATTAGAAAAAAAATCAAGTGGTCAGTTTACTTCCTGCTAACATGTATGTGTGGCTCCTTCAACATTTCCCTCCTCTAATACCAAAAAAATAAAAATGGTAATGAATAAATGTGCGTACAAAATTTATGTTTTTGTTTGTACCACTTTTAATTAATGATGTTGAAAATAGTGTCAAGGAGCTATGTGTTATATTATTTTTGGGGAAAAAAACACTTGCTAACTATTTTGAGTTACTTATCACAAATGTCTAACTTGTTTTTTTTCACATTTTTTTGGGTGGCTGCTTGTCCTGCCCATTGCCTTTAGCACTGTCATGTTGTCGTGCTCTGGTGGATCGTCTTGGTGGTGATGAGACTGGCGTGATATTTGGAGTAGTCGTACCAGAACTGCTGCTTGTTTGCTGTTGGTGCATGCATCTGAGTGTTTCATTCAGGTTAGTGAGGGTGGCATTGAGTTCACGTGTAGCAGCATTTTGATTGTCTACTATTCGGAATAAACTTTCATTAATCTTTTGATTGTTTTGAAAAATGCTCATATAACTTTGCTGTTGTCTGTGCTGTTCTTCCATTATGCGCTGTAAGTTGCCCATGACCTGTGTAATGTCTGTACACATGAGTTCCATGGTATTGCCTATTCTGGTTGTTTGTTCATTTTGTCTACTCAGATTTCTTGATATTCTTCTGAGGTGAGATAGTAGGCTTGCAAACATTTGTGTCTGCTTACGCAGGCAATCTTCATTAGTGGCCTGCTGTCTAGCCCAAATAGTCCAAAACACCTGATCAGGGCCTTGTGTTCCTGGTGTTGTTGGGCTGTGTTGTGGTGGTGGTGTGCTTTGCTGTGGTGGTGTACTCACAGGTGCTGGGGGGCTCATTCCTTGCATTAATGGCTGCATTTCTAAGATGATTGTCTCCTCCATGTCACTGTGTTGGTGTTGTTGCGGAGGGATACTGTTCCCTGGACTCAAAGCTGAAATGTTAAACAAATCTCCGTTAGCTATCCATATGTTTGAGAAATGTAAACAAATCACTACACATGGACCACATGTCATTCACTGTTGCTTTCAACTATTCTGCCTAGCAACATCATCACTCATAGCTTAAATACATACATATGCCTGTTAGTGGCAAATGTGTCTGGTTACTTAATTGTGAAAGCAAACACTTTAGTTTTATTGTAGCTCACACATACTCCACCATAAAAAAACATTGGAATACATAATGTGTTACCTTATAGCTTTGTTCAAACAAACATAGTAATGTTTTTATATGTATTTTGCAATGTTACCTCAAGCACACATGTGAAATATGGAAAAACAACCTTACTTTTTGCAAACAAACCAACATGCTTTTTTGTTGCAGCATCTTACACACAATGTCATACTGTATGGATCAAGTGGACATACATATCTTTACTGGATGTGGACAAGGCCATTTAGCTTGGATTCCATTTCAGCTTTTACTTACTGCGGTAAGTATTTTAGTTTTTGATGTGTTTTGACTTAATGCGGTTATGAATGATTTTGTTTATGTTCTGACATTTTACACATTTTTATCAGTTTGATACTCACAATCAAGATGAGGGGAGTGTGGATGACGTCTTGGAGGTGTGTTCAAAATTTGGAGTGGGGGTACAGAACATACGGACGATAATCTTCGTGGCGGGGTAGCCTGCTGTGTTTGTGCCGGGACATACGACCTTGCTTTCTTTTCGGCCACAGGTTTTTTGTGGTGATGTCTTACAGAAGTGCCACTTCTGCTGCTCCATACTTCTTTTAATGAAAGTGCAATTTTGTTATGGCCTTTCTTTACAAGCATACCCTATACTACAATGGACACTTTACCTGCTTCCACAGCGTCATCATCATCAGATGTGATAGGAGTTACTGGCCGACGAGTAGTACTGCTTTTTTCAAACACTGTATAAAATAAATTTTAACAAAAATTCATGCTATTGTGTATACATCCACCCATTATGCTTATAAACATTTATTCTTTTTGAAATGCTTGGTTTTTATTTAAAACAAACATAAGGAGCAGAAATAAAAAAATAAATAAAATAAAAAAAATCATTGACCAAAACACATATGCACTATGGCAACATCAACACAGGAAAACATGTACAGGACACTGACATAGGCCACAAGTTCAAGAAAAAAAAACAACACAAAACTTCATTTTGTATTGAAAGAAAAAATATTACAGATGCAATATATAAATTGCTCTGTGATGTTGCACTCCAAAGACACATTACCACTATATGAGCAAAAACAAAATGCAGCAATTTTTAAAAAAATTACACTGCAGTGTGGTGTCACGGTACAAATACAAGTAAAAAAAAATATATATATATAGTTTTTAAAAATAAATAATTAACATTATCTAAAGATGACATTACACATGTAAGTGGTTTCCAAACCACTTTCCAGTACTCCAGCCTCTAACATGACAACCACTGTTTTAAAAACATTGCACATGGATCACTTAAATATAAAACATAGTCACAATTTTTTTTTTTAAAACGCACAAAAGGAAAACATTATTGCAGGACAATTCAGAGACACACCAAGTCCAAACTACACATGCAAAATATCTGTCTGAAAAACACATGACATACAATAAAGTAAGATGTTACATTGGCTTTTGTATAAAACATTAACCAAAACAATGTATTTGCTGACACACACTTGAAGATGGGAGTAATATGCCACGTCACATGACCCACATTTAAAAAAAAAACAAAACAAAAACATAGAATGTAATTGCAAATACACATGCTCACCATTCTTCCTGGGCCTATCTGAATCCCGGACATGGGTTGCAGAGACAACTTCTGGAGGGATTACACTCCGCATGGGCTCCTCATACTCCAGATAGCTTGCAATATAGGGCTGGCCACCACCGGTTTTCCGAGCAGACTTGGCCATTTTGGACTTGACACGTCGCTTTATGTCATAGTACCGTTTGCGGCACGTGTCCTCCGTCCGCTTGACCACCCCCTCACTATTGACAGCAGCAACAACTTTCGCCCACAACACCGTCTTCCTCCGTGTTGGCACCTTGGCGGACTCAGGGCCAAATAGCTGCCTCTGATACTTCATCAGCTCACGCACCAATGCCACATTTTCAGCAAAATTTAACTTTACATTCCGCCCAGTCTTAGTAGTGGTGCGTGGCTGCGGAGCACTCTGACTGTCACTATCACTTGAGGCTGCTGCAGCAACCTCACCCACCTCCTCCACCTCACTAACACTCACCTCCTCCACCTGACCAACCTCCTCCCCCTCACTCACACCCTCCACCTCACCCACCTCTGAGTCACACATAATTGTGTGTCTAAACAGTTAACACAGAAAAAACAATAGACAAACAACACACTCCTCCACTACCACTACACAACTCACACACACACACACACACACATATACACACACACACACACACACACACACACACACACAAACACTGACAAGGGACTATAAAGAAAAATAACTTGGACTAAAAATGAGACAAAACCACAAAATACAAGACAACAAGAATGACAAGACGACTTCCAAACACAATACCACACTCAGAAATCGCTACCAACACTCCTCACCAAACCACAAATTCACCTACCTCCACAGCACAACCTCCCTCCTCCTCACCACTAACTAAACCCACGAGGTGCGGACGGTTTGGGGCGTATTTATATGGTTGCGCACAGACACTCCTACCATGTGAAACACAACCAATCACGGATGGGGATGAAAATCGAAACTGAAAGTGAAAATGCGGCCGCCGGAAAAAAAAACCCTGCCGCGTTTAACTTAGGAAAAAAACCAACAAATACTACAAAAACACGTACGCAAACGACAATGACGGCCGTAAATGTGCCAAAAAAAACACGACTGGCATCGACATCGGAAAACACGACAACCATAAAGTCGACGGCTTCGTAACTTTGCGTATATGGGCCCTCATTCCGAGTTGTTCTCTCGCAAGCTGCTTTTAGCAGCTTTACACACGCTAAGCCGCCGCCTACTGGGAGTGAATCTTAGCATAGTAAAATTGCGAACGAAAGATTCTCAAAATTGCGATTACACACCTCTTAGCAGTTTCTGAGTAACTTCAACCTTACTCGGCATCTGCGATCAGTTCAGTGCTTGTCGTTCCTGGTTTGACGTCATAAACACACCCAGCGTTCGCCCAGACACTCCTCCGTTTCTCCAGCCACTCCCGCGTTTTTCCCAGAAACGGTAGCGTTTTTTCCCACACGCCCATAAAACGGCCTGTTTCCGCCCAGAAACACCCACTTCCTGTCAATCACACTCCGATCGCCTGAACGAAGAAAAAGCCGTGAGTAAAATACCTAACTGTATAGCAAATTTACTTGGCGCAGTCGCAGTGCGAACATTGCGCATGTGCACTAAGCGGAAAATCGCTGCGATGCGAAAAAAATTACCGAGCGAACAACTCGGAATGACCCCCATGGATTCAAAAAGTTGCATGAAAATGCACCCGATACAAAACGAGTTTAAACACTACACAAACCGCCTCAAACACAAATATTAGTAAATATTGCCCCTGGTGTATCCCAGTTGCATATGCTACTGTTCTCTCCTTGTGTAACCCAGGAGCATATACTACTGTTCTCTCCTGGTGTATCCCAGTTGCATATACTACTGTTCGCTCCTTGTGTAACCCAGGAGCATATACTACTGTTCTCTCCTGGTGTAACCCAGGAGCATATACTACTGTTATCTCCTGATGTAACCCAGGCACATATACTACTGTTCTCTCCCGGTATATCCTAGGCGCAGATACTACTGTTCTCTCCCGGTATATCCTAGGCGCATAATCATATACTACTGTTCGCTCCTGGTGTAACCCAGGCGCATATAGTACTGCTCTCTCCTGATGTAACCCAGGCACATATACTACTGTTCTCTCCCGGTATATCCTTGGAGCATATACTACTGTTCTCTCCTGATGTAACCCAGGCGCATATAGTACTGCTCTCTCCTGATGTAACCCAGGCACATATACTACTGTTCTCTCCCGGTATATCCTTGGAGCATATACTACTGTTCTCTCCTGGTATATCCTAGGCGCATATACTACTGTTCTCTCCTGATGTAACCCAGGCACATATACTACTGTTCTCTCCCGGTATATCCTAGGAGCATATACTACTGTTCTCTCCTGGTATATCCTAGGCGCATATACTACTGTTCTCTCCTGATGTAACCCAAGCACATACACAACAGCATGAAGTGGGCAGTGAGATAGAGCTCTTTTTCTTTATATACTATGCTAGGTGGTGCCTATAACGGCTGGCCACTCCTCTCTGGTCACATGGCCACACCCTTTCCAGCATATGGCAACGCCCCTTAGTGGGCCCCCATGATTGCATTTCCCTGGTGGGCCCTTCATGCCCCAGTCCGACACTGATCCCGTACAGTACTGTAAACAGATAATATACAAGTAAAGCCTCTACAGCATGGCATTGATGTCTGACAAATACTAAACATTGAGAATATAAACTAGCTAATTCATCCATCAGCCTTATTCTCTTTGCAGTGGTATACAAGAAGAATTCACCCTCCAATTTAAAGGTGTAATTAGTGAGAGGGCCTCTTAATGGCATATTAAATATCATTTTAACACACTATTTTCATGCAGCCCTTGTAAAGTAATTCATTTTCTGAAGGTTGCTATGCCTATTTCAATTAGTGGAAAAATAAATTGCACCAATTATATTTGTCAAACTGTATCAATGCACCTGTATCTGTACCTACTTAATAGTAAAAACTACTATTATTTTTTTATTTTTACTTTAACACTAAAGTAGCTTAAAAATAATTGAAATAAAATGTAATTATACGATTATGTGTCCTAGTGCAGCCTTGCCGGCAATGCTACAGGAGTCTGAGAGTGATCGCAGCTGCGGGAGGCTGGGAGTGATCGCAGCTGCGGGAGGCTAGGAGTGATCGCAGCCGCAGTTCTCCCATTCAAATGAATGGATCGCAGGTGCGAACGTATGCACACAACCACGCAAATCTCGGGAGCCTATAAGGACACATCTGCAAGACCAAAAATACACTCTGGTATGGTTAAAGGAAAGCACTCTGACGGTATGGTCAGTCACAGCATTTATTTCTTGGTATTCATTTATTTATTTATTAACAGTTCGACATCGGAAAACACGACAACCATAAAGTCGACGGCTTCGTAACTTTGCGTATATGGGCCCTCATTCCGAGTTGTTCTCTCGCAAGCTGCTTTTAGCAGCTTTACACACGCTAAGCCGCCGCCTACTGGGAGTGAATCTTAGCATAGTAAAATTGCGAACGAAAGATTCTCAAAATTGCGATTACACACCTCTTAGCAGTTTCTGAGTAACTTCAACCTTACTCGGCATCTGCGATCAGTTCAGTGCTTGTCGTTCCTGGTTTGACGTCATAAACACACCCAGCGTTCGCCCAGACACTCCTCCGTTTCTCCAGCCACTCCCGCGTTTTTCCCAGAAACGGTAGCGTTTTTTCCCACACGCCCATAAAACGGCCTGTTTCCGCCCAGAAACACCCTCTTCCTGTCAATCACACTCCGATCGCCTGAACGAAGAAAAAGCCGTGAGTAAAATACCTAACTGTATAGCAAATTTACTTGGCGCAGTCGCAGTGCGAACATTGCGCATGTGCACTAAGCGGAAAATCGCTGCGATGCGAAAAAAATTACCGAGCGAACAACTCGGAATGACCCCCATGGATTCAAAAAGTTGCATGAAAATGCACCCGATACAAAACGAGTTTAAACACTACACAAACCGCCTCAAACACAAATATTAGTAAATATTGCCGCTGGTGTATCCCAGTTGCATATGCTACTGTTCTCTCCTTGTGTAACCCAGGAGCATATACTACTGTTCTCTCCTGGTGTATCCCAGTTGCATATACTACTGTTCGCTCCTTGTGTAACCCAGGAGCATATACTACTGTTCTCTCCTGGTGTAACCCAGGAGCATATACTACTGTTATCTCCTGATGTAACCCAGGCACATATACTACTGTTCTCTCCCGGTATATCCTAGGCGCAGATACTACTGTTCTCTCCCGGTATATCCTAGGCGCATAATCATATACTACTGTTCGCTCCTGGTGTAACCCAGGCGCATATAGTACTGCTCTCTCCTGATGTAACCCAGGCACATATACTACTGTTCTCTCCCGGTATATCCTTGGAGCATATACTACTGTTCTCTCCTGATGTAACCCAGGCGCATATAGTACTGCTCTCTCCTGATGTAACCCAGGCACATATACTACTGTTCTCTCCCGGTATATCCTTGGAGCATATACTACTGTTCTCTCCTGGTATATCCTAGGCGCATATACTACTGTTCTCTCCTGATGTAACCCAGGCACATATACTACTGTTCTCTCCCGGTATATCCTAGGAGCATATACTACTGTTCTCTCCTGGTATATCCTAGGCGCATATACTACTGTTCTCTCCTGATGTAACCCAAGCACATACACAACAGCATGAAGTGGGCAGTGAGATAGAGCTCTTTTTCTTTATATACTATGCTAGGTGGTGCCTATAACGGCTGGCCACTCCTCTCTGGTCACATGGCCACACCCTTTCCAGCATATGGCAACGCCCCTTAGTGGGCCCCCATGATTGCATTTCCCTGGTGGGCCCTTCATGCCCCAGTCCGACACTGATCCCGTACAGTACTGTAAACAGATAATATACAAGTAAAGCCTCTACAGCATGGCATTGATGTCTGACAAATACTAAACATTGAGAATATAAACTAGCTAATTCATCCATCAGCCTTATTCTCTTTGCAGTGGTATACAAGAAGAATTCACCCTCCAATTTAAAGGTGTAATTAGTGAGAGGGCCTCTTAATGGCATATTAAATATCATTTTAACACACTATTTTCATGCAGCCCTTGTAAAGTAATTCATTTTCTGAAGGTTGCTATGCCTATTTCAATTAGTGGAAAAATAAATTGCACCAATTATATTTGTCAAACTGTATCAATGCACCTGTATCTGTGCCTACTTAATAGTAAAAACTACTATTATTTTTTTATTTTTACTTTAACACTAAAGTAGCTTAAAAATAATTGAAATAAAATGTAATTATACGATTATGTGTCCTAGTGCAGCCTTGCCGGCAATGCTACAGGAGTCTGAGAGTGATCGCAGCTGCGGGAGGCTGGGAGTGATCGCAGCTGCGGGAGGCTGGGAGTGATCACAGCCGCAGTTCTCCCATTCAAATGAATGGATCGCAGGTGCGAACGTATGCACACAACCACGCAAATCTCGGGAGCCTATAAGGACACATCTGTAAGACCAAAAATACACTCTGGTATGGTTAAAGGAAAGCACTCTGACGGTATGGTCAGTCACAGCATTTATTTCTTGGTATTCATTTATTTATTTATTAACAGTTTCTTATATTGGGGGTCATTGCGAGTTGTTCGCTCGCTAGCAGATTTTAGCAGCATTGCACATGCTAGGCCGCCGTCCTCTGGGAGTGTATCTTAGCTTAGCAGAATTGCGAACGAAAGATTAGCAGAATTGCGAATAGAAATTTCTTAGCAGTTTCTGAGTAGCTCGAGACTTACTCCTACACTGCGATCAGCTCAGCCCGTTTCATTCCTGGTTTGACGTCACAAACACGCCCTGCGTTCGGCCAGCCACTCTCCCGTTTCTCCAGACACTCCTGCGTTTTATCCTGGCACGCCTGCGTTTTTCCGCACACTTCCCAGAAAACGGCCAGTTTCCGCCCAGAAACACCCACTTCCTGTCAATCACACTCCAATCACTTCAACGATGGAAATTCTTCGTTCGGACATGAGTTTTGTGCTAAAATACTTAGCGCATGCGCACTGCATACCATGCACATGCGCATTTTCACCTTAATCGCCCCATTGCGAAAATCGGTAACGAGCGAACAACTCGGAATGACCCCCATAGTGCAGCAAATTCCGTTTCGCTATATAAGCCTTTGCAATCCAGTGGACAAATATGCAATAGATAGTGCCTATCCTTGTGTATCCATGCCTATTTCCCTATAGATTGTAAGCTTGCGAGCAGGGCCTTCCTACCTCTATAACAGTTTGTTATTACCCAGTTTTGTTTTATCATTGTGTCCAATTGTAAAGCGCAACAGAAAAGATTGATAGGGTCGAAAGGTCGACATGGATCCACAAAAAAAGGTTACTAAGATTTGTTGTTGTTTGGGGTGTTTTGTCACTTTTCTGCCACAAACAAGCCCAATTAGTGTACCGTGTTCCCTGCATGGCTCTCTTCACTCACCATGCTTTGGCCAAGGTTACTATTCAGGCTACTATTCTGATTTGTAGTCCAAATGGATGGTAAAGTATGGAAAAGTAAAAAAATAAAAATAAAAAAAACTTTTGATAGCCGTATGTGTGTCGACCTTTTGACCTAGTCGACCTTTTACATGTTGACATTTTGACACTCAACCTTTTGACCCTGTCGACCTAACACATGTCAACCATTAGAGGTCGGCCGACCTAATGACTGTAGACCTTTTTAGTGTACATCAACCAAGCTTTTGACCCACAGGAGAGTGCTGGACCCGGTAATTGAAACCCAGCATTCTTTTGATGGGAGGCAATAATTTTGCTGGCTGTCGGGATCCCGGCTGTCAGGATACCGACACCGGAATGCCGACACCTGGTGAAATACCGGCAGTCGGAATACCAACCTTCTGCCGGAATCCCCACTCGGGTGGTGGGCCACGGGGACGCTGCGCTCGCCGCCGGTATTCCGGCTGTCGGGATCCCGGCATCAGCCTCCTGACCGCCGGGATCCCGACAGCCGGGATATCATGCTGAATCCCATTTGACAGACATCTTTTTGAAGAGTTCATTCCCCCAGATGCAGAGATTCTTGCTGAGGGTGATGTGAGGTTATTCTCTTCACAGTGTGCTAGTTCCCACAACAATGTCATGCTCCTTGTAGGCAACTACAGTATTGATCTGATTTCTGAAACAATTTTGAGATGACACACCTGTAACAATGGCTTAGTCTGTTGTAGTGCTCTCCATACTGCACTTATCTTCCATGTATTCGAATGACATTACATTTGTTCTAATTCCCATAATCCCTGTATTGGGCATGTATTTGCACATAGCAACCTATGGGACTTCATTCATTGACATTATTGTCCAAAATGGTTCTGTCAGATGTGTCCATAAACTGACCAGTACCAGATTTTTCCACCAATTGAGAGAGCTCTTTACCACATAGCTTAATGTAGCTCTCTGATTTAACCAATATTGACTACCGTTTCACAGTTGAACAGGGCCAAATTAATAATGGCGCAAATGGAGCTCCAGGCTTCCACATAAAAATAGGCCAATTTTCATGGCGGCATGATGATGACCTGCTGCCCAGCTAGCCGCACAGTAGGCCATAAATCATTACAATTATATTTCTAGTTTATGTTATTTTTCAATTTTTATGTGTTTATAAAGACAGCAGGGCTTATAGTATAGGGCGTGTACTCACCCATGTGGCTTTGGCAATTGTACCAACTGGTGTGTCTTTTGTAATCTTTGTGGTGATAATGTCACCTTATCCTCTTTGGTATCTATGACTACTCCCAGGAACTGAATTTGTTTTTTAGGACTCATGACTTTTCTGGACATTTGCTATTGTATGTCACACTCACGGCGCTGCGGCTGCCGCGCTTACCGCTCCGGGTGCGCTGGGTCTCCCGGCGGTCTTCGCCCCCGGTGGGCTCCGGGTCATCGCGTCTTGCTGGCGCTGCCTCCAGCGGGTTCCCGGGGTGTGGGCGCCGCCATTGCGCCTGGCATCCACGAAAGCGTGGTGAGCGGGTGACGTCATCGGCCCCTTCCGCCAATCGGGAGAGGGCGGGTAGTTCAAAGGCAGACGCCGTACAGAGCCCCGGCGCCTGAGTATCATCTTTCCAATGATCACCAGTGCTAGCAGCGTTCAGCGTGTTCTCAAGCTGAACGTCTCCTGTGTTCCAGCGTTACAGAGTATCTTTCAGTGGGACATTCCCTGTGCTACCAGCGTTACAGAGTATCTTTCAGTGGGACATTCCTTGTGCTACCAGTGTTACAGAGTATCTTTCAGTGGGACATTCCTTGTGCTACCAGCGTTACAGTGTATCACTCAGTGGAACCTTCTCTGTGCTACCAGCGTTACACTGTATCACTCAGTGGAACCTTTCCTGTGCTACCAGCGTTACAGTGTATCACTCAGTGGAACCTTCCCTGTGCTACCAGCATTATAGTGTATCACTCAGTGGGACATTCTCTGCGTTACCAGTGTTACAGTGTATCTCTCAGAGGGACACCTCCTGTGCTTCCAGTATTACAGGGTATCCCTAAGTGGAACGCCTCCCAAACTTCCAGAGTTACACTGAATCTCAAATCTTCATTCATCTCTTCAGCATCGCTCACAAGTTCTTCATTCTTCTGTGTGCTTCAACATCGTTCTCAAATCTTCATTCATCTCTTCAGCATCGCTCACAAGTTCTTCTTTCTTCTGTGTGCTTCAACATCGTTCTCAAATCTTCATTAATCTCTTCAGCACCGCTCACAAGTTCTTCATTCTTCTGTGTGCTTCAACATCGTTCTCAAATCTTCATTCATTTCTTCAACATTGCTCACAAGTTCTTCATTCTTCTGTGTACTTCAGCATCACCCCCAAGCCTTGGCCACAACTAATTCTTTAGCATTACACGTCGGTTACAACGGCTAAGTTCTGCATGAGGAAAACCTACATCCGGCCATCCCTGCTCCGGCCCAGCTGTGGTTCCTCTTCCCGATCATCGGAAGAACCCCCGAGTTCTCAACACTCCCAACCCAGGTCAGTGACAGTATACACAGGCCACATGGACCCGGGGGATCGGAACCCAGAGTCAAGCGCCATCCAAAACTTGGCTTCCCGAGTTCAGAGTCAGGAGGCGGCACAGAGCCAGGTGATGCAGTATCTCCAGGAATTATCCGCCCGGCTGGATCAAATTCAGGCTTCCCTGGCTTCAGTAGTTCCGGCTCCTGCTCCAGTACCCGCTCCATTAGTCGTCTCCAGTAATGTTCAATCCTCGTCTGGAACCAGGTTACGCCTTCAGCTTCCCACTCCCTCTCGCTATAATGGGAATCCAAAGAATTGCCATGGTTTTCTCAATTAATGCAAGGTGCATTTTGAACTTCTCTCACACAATTTCCCCACGGATCGGTCCAAAGTGGCATACATTATTTCCTTGCTTGAAGGTTCAGCGTTGGATTGGGTGTCTCCATTGTGGGAACGATCTGACCCATTGGTTTCCAGTTACACTAATTTCATGCGTCATTCCAAAGGATTTTTGATGAGCCCGGTAGAACGACCGCTGGAACAGTATGTGGTTCACTTCCAGACCATTGCCTCAGAACTACGCTGGAATAATGATGCTCTCAGGGCCGCTTTCTGGAACGGGCTCTCTGACCGTCTGAAGGACGAGCTGGTCACGAGGGATCTGCCGGATCCTTTAGAAGAGTTGATCTCACTCTGTGTCAAGGTGGATCTTTGCATGCAGGAACGAGGTGGCGAACGTAGTCGGTCGGATCGATCCAGATTCCGGCTTCTCCCGCCTAAGCAAACAGTTACCCCGAGTCCGGACGAACCCATGCAAATCAACCGATCCCGGCTGTCCCCGGAGGAACGACAGCGCCGTCGTCAGGGTAAACTCTGCCTCTACTGTGGAGCCGCGGATCACTTTATCAAGTTCTGCAAGTCCAGTCCGGGAAACGGGCAGGTCTAGCTTGTTCCGGAGGAGTCAAGTTAGGGGTTACATCTAAATCTTCTCCGACAGTGGATTGTTTACTCTCCGTGTCTCTGTTTTCTGAGTCTATAGCCAAACCGGTTAAGGCCCTGCTGGACTCTGGGGCTGCAGGGAATTTTGTTTCTCTTTCTTGTGTTCAGAGTCTGGGTTTACAGTTACAGTCTGTCAAACTACCTATTACGTTGACTGCCATCAATGGTACCAAAATATCTAATGGTCTTATTACAAGTCGCACAGAGCCAATCAAGCTGCAGGTCGGAGCTCTGCATCAAGAACATTTGGAGTTTCTAGTAATTCCGGAGATGCCTCACGATCTTGTTCTTGGTCTACCTTGGCTTAAAATTCACAACCCTCACGTCGACTGGAAGTCATCACAAATATTGTCCTGGAGTTCGTTTTGTCACTCTAGTTGTCTCACTCCTGTTTACCCACTCCGTGCATCTTCCAAGTCGGATGAGGAGCTCATTCCGGAGGCCTATCGGGAGTTCACAGATGTGTTCTCGGAACAGGCGGCCAATCAGTTACCACCCCATAGACCCTGGGACTGTCCCATTGAGCTTATCCCAGGGAAAATGCCACCCCGGGGATGCACATATCCCTTGTCATTACCCGAGACCCAAGCTATGTCGGACTATATCAAATCTAATCTACTGAAAGGATTCATTCGCCCCTCTACCTCCCCGGCTGGAGCAGGTTTCTTTTTCGTGAAGAAGAAGGACGGGGGGTTAAGACCATGTATTGATTATCGTGGCTTAAACGATATCACCGATAAGAACAAATACCTTTTGCCGCTAATCACAGAGCTATTTGATAGGGTTCGTGGAGAGCACGTCTTCACTAAACTCGACTTAAGAGGAGCCTATAATCTGATACGTATCCGACAGGGGGACGAATGGAAGACGCCCTTCAATACCAGGGACGGGCATTGCGAATATCTGGTAATGCCGTTTGGCCTCAGCAATGCCCCTGCCGTTTTTCAGGGATTTGTAAATGAAATCTTCCGAGATATGTTATACCAAAGCGTAGTGGTGTACTTGGATGACATTCTGATATTTTCTAAGAATCTTGCAGAGCACAGAGTACAGGTCAAAGAAGTACTTCTTCGCTTATGAAGGAATCGTCTCTACGTCAAGATTTCCAAATGTATCTTTGAGGTCCCTTCAATTCCGTTCCTCGGTTATGTCATCTTGGGTACGGAGCTTCGCATGGATCCGGAAAAACTCACTGCCATTCGGGACTGGACTCAGCCTCTCTCCTTGAAAGCGGTACAAAGATTCCTGGGCTTTGCAAATTACTACCGGAAATTCATTAAGGGATTTCTACCATCGTTGCACCCATTACTGCCCTAACCAAAAAGGGGTCTGACCCAAGTCTCTGGTCTTTTCCGAAGCTGTAGAAGCGTTTGCCCGGTTGAAATCAGCCTTTATGTCTGCTCCGGTACTCCAACAACCGAATTTCTCAAAACCATTCTTCTTGGAAGTCGATGCTTCCTCAGTAGGCATCGGTGCCGTCCTTTCACAGTACTCTTCTGATGGGAAGTTACATCCATGTGGTTTCCATTCTCGTAAGTTCTCTCCTGCTGAACGAAACTACACCATTGGAGATCAGGAACTTTTAGCAATAAAATCTGCCCTAGAAGAATGGAGGTACTTATTGGAAGGTGCTAAACACCTAATTACTATTTACACCGATCACAAGAACTTGCTGTATATCAAGACGGCCCAGTGCTTGAATCCCCGTCAAGCTAGATGGGCGCTCTTCTTCACTCGGTTCTCGTTCGTTATTAAGTACCGGACCGGGACTCTTAACGCTAAGGCTGATGCTCTGTCTCGTTCTTTAACGGCCTCGGATGAGGAGAATTCCATTGAAAAGAGTTTAATTCTCAGTCCAGTCTCTATTTCAGCAGCTCCCACTTCTCTGGGCCCTCCTCCTGGGAGAATGTCTATACCAGTTGAACTTCGACCAAAGTTACTGCAATGCGCTCATATCTCCAAGTTTTCCGGTCATCCTGGAGTTCAAAAAATGTGTGAATTTCTACGAAGGTCATATTGGTGGGACACCATGAAGAAGGATATACAAGATTATGTCAATTCATGTCCTCAATGTGCTCAGCACAAAACTCTTTGTCTGCCTCCTGCGGGGTTGCTTCGTCCACTGTCCATTCCTAAGAAACCCTGGACCCATATTTCTATGGACTTTATTACCGAATTACCCCTCTCCAAGGGTTACAATACCATCTGGGTGATTATTGACCGCTTTTCAAAAATGGCACATTTTGTTCCGTTGACCGGTTTACCAACGGCTCCCAAGTTGGCTTTACTATTTATTTGTGAACACTTCCGCCTGCACGGGTTACCTCGGGAGATAGTCTCTGATCGAGGGGTACAGTTCACTGCAAGATTTTGGAGGGCCCTCTGCTCAGCCTTACAAATAAAACTCAAGTTCTCATCTGCTTACCATCCACAAACCAATGGGCAAACTGAATGTGTCAATCAAGATTTAGAGACTTTTCTCCGCATTTATCTCTCTCCTTCACAGGACGATTGGGTGGAACTGTTACCCTGGGCCGAGTTTGCCCATAATCATCTGTACCACTTTTCCACTGGTGAGTCCCCATTCTTCATTAATTATGGATTCTATCCATGAGTACCAGAATTACCAATTTTTCCTTCGGAGGATGTTCCTGCTGCAGCCTCCACTCTCCGGCACTTCAGTCAAATCTGGAGTAGGGTTCATGCTAATCTCAAGAAAATCTGTGGCCGCTACAAATTCTTTGCGGATAGAAAACGGCGAGTAGCTCCTCAATACAAAGTTGGTGACACGGTATGGCTCTCTACCCGCAATTTTCATTTAAGAGTACCCGCTATGAAGTTTGCTCCGAGGTTCATCGGTCCTTACCCCGTTTTGCAAGTCCTGAACCATGTTGTCTGCAAATTGGGATTGCCTTCCCATTTTCGGGTACCAAATTCTTTCCATGTTTCTCTCCTTCATCCCCTCATTTTAAATCGGTTTCATTCGGAGTCTCCTAGCCCAACCTCGGTAGAGACTGAAGCTGGAACAGAATTTGAAATCAAAACTATTCTTGACTCTCGTTATCTTCACAAGAATTTACAGTATCTGGTAGAATGGAAAGGTTATGGTCCTGAGGAGAGGAGCTGGGTCAAAGCTTCTGAAGTCACTGCTCCCCGACTAGTCCGGAACTTTCATTCTAAACATCCAACGAAACCAGGAAAGTGTCCAGGGGCCACTCCTAGAGGAGGGGGTACTGTCACACTTGCGGCGCTGCGGCTGGCGCGCTTACCGCTCCGGGTGCGCTGGGTCTCCTGGCGGTCGTCGCCCCCGGTGGGCTCCGGGTCATCGCGTCTTGCTGGCGCTGCCTCCGGCGGGTTCCCGGAGTGTGGGCGCCGCCATTGCGCCCGGCATCCACGAGAGCGTGGTGAGCGGGTGACATCATCGGCCCCTTCCGCCAATCGGGAGAGGGCGGGAAGTTCAAAGGCAGATGCCGTACAGAGCCCCGACGCCTGAGTATCGTCTTTCCAATGATCACCAGTGCTAGCAGCGTTCAGCGTGTTCTCAAGCTGAACGTCTCCTGTGTTTCAGCGTTACAGAGTATCTCTCAGTGGGACATTCCCTGTGCTACCAGCGTTACAGAGTATCTTTCAGTGGGACATTCCTTGTGCTACCAGCGTTACAGTGTATCACTCAGTGGAACCTTCCCTGTGCTACCAGCATTGCAGTGTATCACTCAGTGGAACCTTTCCTGTGCTACCAGCGTTACAGTGTATCACTCAGTAGAACCTTCCCTGTGCTACCAGCGTTATAGTGTATCACTCAGTGGGACATTCTCTGCATTACCAGCGTTACAGTGTATCTCTCAGAGGGACACCTCCTGTGCTTCCAGTATTACAGGGTATCCCTAAGTGGAACGCCTCCCAAACTTCCAGAGTTACACTGAATCTCAAATCTTCATTCATCTCATTAGCATCGCTCACAAGTTCTTAATTCTTCTGTGTGCTTCAACATCGTTCTCAAATCTTCATTCATCTCTTCAGCATCGCTCACAAGTTCTTCATTCTTCTGTGTGCTTCAACATCATTCTCAAATCTTCATTCATCTCTTCAGCATCGCTCACAAGTTCTTCATTCTTCTGTGTGCTTCAACATCGTTCTCAAATCTTCATTCATTTCTTCAACATCGCTCACAAGTTCTTCATTCTTCTGTGTACTTCAGCATCACCCCCAAGCCTTGGCCACAACTAATTCTTTAGCATTACATGTCGATTACAATGGCTAAGTTCTGCATGAGGAAAACCTACATCCGGCCATCCCTGCTCCGGCCCAGCTGTGGTTCCTCTTCCCGATCATCGGAAGAACCCCCGAGTTCTCAACACTCCCAACCCAGGTCAGTGACAGTGTATTCTGTATTACAGCAACTCTTGAATTCGCAACCACAAGAATATAAGTTACAGTAAAACTGGTCCACCCTGCTATGTCCTATTGAATGAGTGCTACCACTTAAGGTGTCCATACACAAGGTGATATTATGAGCGATTTGGCTGTTTCCGACAGATTGGAACAAGAAATTGTTCATAATAGTGCAGATCATTTAGCGTCTATGAATAATAACGATGCTCGGTCTTGCGTGTCGTTGGTCAGAGCTTCTGATTTTCCCTACTGCAGGGATGATCTGAAGCTATCGTTAACGATGGCATGCTTCTGGATGTGACCACTCCTAGATCTTTTACAAAATCTTTAGATTTATCTTTAGTGTATTGTCACTATATTGACTCTATATTGTCAAGGACTGCCGGGGACTACAAGGGAAATCGTTTAACGAGTTTATATTGTTTACAATTCGTGTAGTGTATGGGCATCTTACGACTATTAATACTTTTGTGATTGTCCTCAGAACTGCAGAGGCCAGAAAGAAGGCATATGAATTGAAAATGGTCTTCTGGTATGTAAAAGCTTAATATCTGCAGATGGTGGTTGTTTATACACACACTGACCACTGCCATCTAAATATATATCTGTTGTTGAGAACAGCAGGTCTGTGCACCAAATTATGATATGGCGATGTGGCCTTTTTTCCCCTGATTAGAAGTGTTAGAAGAGTTTAGGAAGAGAGTTATTTAAAAAAAAAAATCCTAAAAAAATGTTTTACGACAGTGGCACAGCTTTTGAGATTGAAAACTAAAAAAAGGAAAACACTTCCAAAAGAGTGAAAAATTAATGTTGAGTAAAATAATTGAAACATGCATCTGTTAACTAATTGTGCTTGTGTAGACTTTGACAGAAAAATAAGAATAAAAAACAACTCCTGACAAGCAGATTACACATGAAACCACATGCAAACTAATTTCAGATTATATAGATCTGTACTGTCGGTCATTTTCTGGCTGCTGTCAAATTCTATGGATTTGTTTATATCAATGCTTTACCAGGAATACATTAACATAAACTTTAGACTGAAATATGAAAATTGTTAATCCAAACAAAGAAACCTTTATATGTTTGACAACATCACCTATCCCGTGAGTACGCACTATCACATATTTTGACAAAGATAATGCTATGCGCCTCATTCACACTTTTAATGTGTAAATGAGATATGTCACCTCAAATCACATCCATCCTAATACAATATTTTTATAACACATTTGAATAGATGCAGATATAATTAAAGCAGGCATGTCCAAACTGCGGCCCTCCAGCTGTTGAGAAACTACACATCTCAACATGCCCTGACACAGCTTTAGCATTCTCTGACAGCAAAACTGTGTCAGGGCATGCTGGGATATGTAGTTTCACAACAGCAGGCGGGGCCGCAGTTTGGACATACCTGAATAAAAGGATATTATCAACAAGGATCTCTCCTGTGCATATATTTTGGAAGATATCTCTATAGGAAACCTTCTCTCATGCAAACAATTACAGATACCTTTATAGGAGTCAACCAAGTCTCTGCCCAGTGAGTTTGGATGCGCTCTATTTTTTTCTGGTAGTTTCTTAAGTGTTGTAGATCATAATATACATTGTGGTATTATTCTGTTTTTCGTGGGTTCACTACGATATGCCGGCGGTCGGGATCCCGGCGACCAGCATACCGGCGCCGGGAGCCCGACCGCCGGCTTACCGAGGCACCCGAAGCATAATTCCTGATTAGTGCCAGCATTGGGGGGAAATTATGCTGGCATTGGGGCTAATGGATAGCCCCCGGCGATCCTATTAGCAGCAGTAAAGTACCGCTGGAATTAGGATACCACCCTAAAGTGTCATCACTAAGTACATAGTAAAGTAAATAAGTGAATTCCGTGTCAAAGGTTGGTACATAGAAAAAGCTTTGGACATTCAAATTTAGTAAGCAATATTGGACGCATTATTATAAGTGAAGAAAGCATTTTTGGGATGTGCATTGAGAGGGTGTGTGCATACATGGTAATGCAGGTGCTATCTCATCTCTGTAATCTCCACCCAAATTATGCCTTGACTCTTCTGGACAGTGCCAATGAAATAATCACCAGAGAGAGATTGGGGAAACTCCATGCCCATCCCTTATACAGAGTGGTGCAAGTAGAAATGTTTTCTTAGTGGTACTGATAGTACAAATGGGCATGGTCATGTGTCATGGGGGCATGGTCACATGAAACTAGGGGAGTGGCTACATGACAATAGGGGCATGGCCACATTATGCCACACACCGTAATGCCCCTTACACATTATGCCAAACACCGTAATGACCATTACACATTATTCCACACATCGTAATGTTTATTACACATTATGACACATACCGTAATGCCTATTACACATTATGCCAGACACCATAACACCCATTAACAGAGGAGGATTTACCACAAGGCAACCAAAGCAGCTGTTGGTATCAGGGGGCCCGTCGACAAGGCTGTGCAAAGGGCATTTCTGGCAGACCACGAGCTTCACCAAAATTGTCCGAGAACTGAGTTAGCGGAATATTCCCAGCAGGCTGTCAGTACTCAAAGAGCTGTTGGGTGCCGGCTCCAGCGCATGTCGATGTCTCCAGTCCTGCAGTACTGTGCGTGTGACCAGTCATGACACAGGTGTGTATGACAAACAGTGGTAGCTGCTCAATCACACCTGATATAATTATCTCCAGGAATGATTGAGCAGCTACCACTGTTTGTTTGCATGTGTAAGAAGGCATTGAATGGGAGCAGCATTTAGAATGCATGCTGGTCCTTGTAGTGCTAATGGTAGATCTTAGGGGTGGCTCTCAGGTAAGCTAGCCCTAAGTCTGGATGCGGTTTTGTATGAGCCTTTATCATGAGGCCTTACTGTGGACAAATCACATGGCCCTATGTGGGCACTGCTATTATGTAGTGTTAGGACTACTGATATCGGAGAAAGCCTTGATGTGGCTCAGCAGCTAACCATGTCTTTGCAAACGCATGTAACCAATTCTCTGAAATTCTATTTACCAGATAGGTTCAAGTATTGTTACAGGTAATAGTCAGTGTGCTGGGGAGACACCGGGGGGAGGAGGGGGGGAAGCACCCCCCCCCTTCCCTCTCTGTCTGCTGTACACATCTTTATGACGTCAGATGCTTAGAGAGAAGAACCAGGAAGTATACAGAAAAAAACATGGGTTCTTCCAGTGTACTTTATTACAGTATTTTTTATATTTTATATAACATCCACCACCTACTTCAAATTCCAATCAGGCATGATTGGGGGATGATGGGGGGAACGATGGGTGGGGGGGGGGGGGTGGTAGACAGTGTTAATTTAAGTACAGTGTCTAACATCTGCCTGCGACATGACTGGGGAGGAGGCACACACTGACTGGTAATATATCAATATGCTATAATACTATATTTTAAGTCCTTCCGTGTATGGGAGATGCCGGCTACAATCAGTGGGGCATTGATATATAATCAATACTGTCACACAGACTGAGGGGTGTAATAATGTGTATTATAAGGGACGGGGGATCTGCTGGGCTGCTACAATCAGTAAGGGGGGGAGAGGCACTATAATGCAGTCAGCACTAATGAAATTGGGTGTAATATTAAATATTATAAGGTATAGGCGCCTGCATTATATATCAGTGCCCCCCCCCCCCCCACACACACACACACACACACACACACACACACACACACACACACACACACACATACTGATTGTAGCACATTACCCATCCCCTATTAGCTGGTCCCCCATCCCTTATAATATCCATTATTGCACCCCTCAGTAACTGTATTGACTATATATTATTATTATTATTATTATTATTATTATTATTAGCAGTTATTTATATAGTGCACACATATTCCACAGCGCTTTACAGAGAATATTTGTCCATTCACATCAGTCCCTGCCCCAGTGGAGCTTACAATCTGTATTCCTTGCCACATGTACATACAGTCACATTCATACTAGCGTTAATTTTTGTTGGGATCCAATTAACCTACCTGTATATATTTTTGGATTGTGGGAGGAAACCGGAGCACATGGAGGAATCCCACGCAAGTACAGGGAGAATATACTGTTAAGTTTGTTTAACTTTCAGGGAAATGCAATACCTTATAATACTATGGTTCGGGCCGCTGCGGCCGCTGAATGCAAACAACAACCCCTGCGATGTGTATGCATGTTGCGTATACACGCCGACACGCTATGCGCACGATACAGTGACACGTGTGGCTGAATACACCTCTATACCCAAACAAGAATGGAATGCTACACCAGTAGTATATGTTATGTTGTGGTCCAACGCAGCAACAATATATTTACTCAAAAAGATATACACAGAAAATACAACAATATCACAGAGAAGAGCTACAACCAGTAGTACATACGTTTGTTCGCCAGCGCCTCCCGAGTCCGGTCCTCAGTCAGTCTTAGCAAGATGACCTTCAGAGAATTAGACAATGGGTCCAAAACATAATACAAAAGAAACTGTAAGCTCTTCTTCCAAAGGTCAAGGGGCAGGTCATTTACAGTACATGAGGGGTCATAGGTTGGTTTGAAGAGGTAGGCGATGCTTGGTCCAGGTGTACTTGCAGAGGTCCACCACTGGGTTCCCGCCGAATATCACGAGTACAGTAATTACAGTAAGTTATGATTATTGTATTCCTGCGTGCTATAATCTGCAAATTGCAATCGGAATGTAGCCCTTGAAATACTGTACATCTGGATACCAAACACTATGTCCTAACCTAGTTCTGTCCCCTCACATCCTGTAAAGCTGGATATCTCTGTTGTTCTATTTCCTAAGTAAATGTAACTTGCTGGTGTGGTGTGTGTAGACTATGTGTAAATTATGCACTATGTGGATAAAATATTGAATATGTCTTTATGGCTCTTCTATGCGATTACCTATGCTACCGTATTCACTCATACCATGCGCTAATACGCAGGGCTTCGCGAGCCAATGTACGCAGCGTGAGGGTATGCGCACGCACGGCAGAACACGTGCACGCACAGAGACCACCCTGTGTGGGGTTTGTACGTGTGTATGTACTCTGTATGGGTATGTAATATTTTTTACTTCGACAGTCCACCCTTTGACAGTAGACAATAACTATCATAACTGTCACACTAACCATAAAAATATTTCATATACAATATGCACAACATTCGAGTATGTACCTTAGAACAGGAGGAAGAGTTGTAGGTAGGAAATATATTGCCTAGTGTGATAGGAAAAAGCGTGTATGTATGAGTAAATGTTTGAGGGGATGTATCATCGAGCCGTGTAAGTTGTAGGAGAGCTTCAAGGTTCTGCGAAGTATACATTTAATCTTTCTCATCCCGTATTAAGGGTCTGTACATGGGGGGTAATTCTGACTTGATCGCAGCAGGATCTTTGTTAGCAGTTGGGCAAAACCATGTTCACTGCAGGGGAGGCAGATATAACATGTGCAGAGAGAGAGAGATTTGGGTGTGGTTAGTTCAATCTGCAATCTAAATAAAGCAGCCAGTATTTACCCTGCACAGAAACAAAATAACCCACCCAAATCTAACTCTCTCTGCAAATGTTATATCTGCCCCCCCCCCCCCCTGCAGTGCACATGGTTTTGCCCAACTGATAAAAAATGTCCTGCTGTGATCAACTTGGAATTACCCCCCATGGTCAAACAAACATTACTTAGCCTTCTCTAGACAAGGGCTTTTCGTCCTACCCTTGTTTGGCTTCTTTAAATAATAAATGGGGAGCTCATTTATCTGCTGATACATGCGGGGAGATGTATGTGTATGCCATTATGCGTGGATAATGTTTATCGGCTATGTGTATTATTAACTGAAGATTGCAGAGATGAGAGTAAGACATGTAAAAGTACATACACCTAAATCAGGGTACAAAGATGTTTTTTCTGATTGTAGATCTCGGTAGAGGAGAAAACAAAAATAAATAGTGAAAAGAAACAGATCATGAAATTAATTTACATTCCTTATCACAACACTGTTTCTATGGTTGGGTCGTATATCAAATCTGCCGCATTTACAACACATCTGCTCCTTAGACTCATTAAATTTGTATTATGTCTTTTTTGCTGCTTCAAAATCCGAACACATTTAAATATCAGGCCGATAATTATGACGACACCCAGGATACAGAGGAGAAACTTTCCTACACTTGCAATCACACTTCGTGCCCACTCTCCTAACCCATAGAACCATTTGAGTGGGTTCAGCCATGAGGCCCATCCGGTCAATTCATTACCCACAGCCGCTAAAGTGAGATTGTGTTTCCTTCTGAACTCCCACTTCAACTGCAAGATCTCGTCCATCTTTTGATCAATGATCTCCGTTGGATCCTCGGTACTTCAACACAAAAGGAAGACAATCTTTTCTCAGTATAAGCGCCCAATGTAAATATAAAGATGAAACTAAAATATACGTCCCTTAAGGGTATTCAGGATGGAAGTCCTCAGTAGTTCAGCAGAGGTTCTCAGTCGGTATGATTAATGTCCATTCATAGTTACATGAAAAAGAACAAAACATACAATGTGTACTATTGTTTTTTAATGCTGTTCAAAGAAAGTCCTTTTATCCCATCAGACAGAGCTAGAAAATGGTAGTATGAATAGGGGTCTGTATGCAGTGCGTACCCCAACTCACACTAGGAAGAACGAATGTGTGCACATAAAGGTTTCTTTTGAAGCTCTTCACCCTTTCCGTGTGTCCTCCACCAAAAAGTATGCGTAGATAAGCATACCTAAACTCACATTAAAGTGAAGATACGGCAAGTATATAAAGGTATCTTTCATATATATTCCTATATCAAAGTGAAGATGCGTACCACACTCACAGAATGAAATGTGGAGATGTTCCTATCAAGGTATCTTTTGGATCCACAGCTGTTTCGGGCCTCAAGATGCCAGTGGGTATTTGAGCAGTTGTAAATCCAAAAAGAAAAAATGGTGCCAATCAATCCATTTCTTTCAATAAAAACTTTTTTAATAGGTACAGAATCCCATAGTTGGGAAAAGAGTACATGAAAATAAAAACGCTCCACAGGAGGAGAATAAAAAATGTCAAAGCTGGAATATGCAGACACAGAAAAAATTTTTCCACAGCGTATGAATCAAAATAAAAAAAGGGGATACCTTGAAGGCTGGTTTTTTGAAAAGTTGCACAGTGCCCAAAGTTGTCGACGCGTTTCGGCTCAGCAGGAGCCTTCCTCAAGACAGTCCTCGGTACTGTTCGTAATATACGTGCAGCACTTCACACCATATTGAGTTGCTAAAGTAACACAATACCCACCAGTCACGGCCGTGACATAATTTAAGACCATCCTGTGTTGGACCAGTTCCTTCTTGGAGGTCTGTAGTTCCCTACCTGTATACCTGAAGGTGTCATCATACATCTCAGTGATATTATCTATCAAGTTCGCTAGCGCATGGATGTACCTATAATTTATAATTCCTCTTGAAGAATGGGTGATATCTAATGCAAGAAGAATCTGAATCACGGTAGATTCATGGATCAAATTAGAGGCTGTGAGCGCTCCCCTGTCTATGAGGTGTCTCTTGAAAATGTGTTCGTAGTGGGCGTGAGTATAAGGAGGCGGAGCGCTGCGGTGAATATCTTTCAATTTATCATGTGCGATGGTCATGACCTCTGGTAGTCCTCGGCCTATGTAACACAACCCTTCAGAACTCGGAGTAAGCCTTTTTGCGTCATCTAGAAGAACATAGGGGACAAAATGCATCAGGATCACAAATAACTTTCACGAAGAAACTCATCCCCAGCTCTTCCATCTGTTTGATACAAGTATCTGGCTGGATGATGTGTGCACAATATCCCTGTGACACTTTTCCAGCCCACATGGTTTTGATCCCATGTGTATACCTGTATCGGAAGTGCCTCCCACTTGTGGTTATCCCACGCACAAGTTCAGAGTTGATGGGTTCCTTATCAGCTCTGTGTGAGAAGGTCATTGTCTGATTGTTCCATGTCGCTTCCCAATTTCCTGGTTTCCAGAAATTGGTTACGTTGAAACACAGTAGTGATCTATCTACGTGGTACTGGTGGAGCTTTAAGCTAGGGGGTCTAGATATATTGAATTTTCTGTCCACCGGTCTCCCCCCATGCATTTCGGGTACCTCATTTACTGTTAATGGGTATGGCACTAATCCTAATTTACTCTGTCCTTGAGGTACTTGTGAGCACACCCAGCATTCCATTTGGTTTAAGAGCTTACCCACTAATGAGTGATAGTCACTCAAAGGATGTCCGTCAATATTGATATTATTGTTTGATGACATCTCTGGATGCACCCATCTTCGACTATGTTATCGCAGTACTTACATATGCAGTATTCATCAGACAATAACCCTTCACATTGCCTCCGAGCTCCGTGACTACCAGATCTCTTACTTATACCAGCTTTGACCAGAGTGATGGACTGATCCTGGGGTCCTACAAATTCATCCTCTCCATCAGAACCCATCCCAGATCCTTGCATGACTTCTCGGGAGCCCTCACAAAAACAAATTGTCCTGATCAAAAATAGAATCACAAGAAAAATCCGGAATACAGTCTCTTGATGTGGATCCATTTCGGCGAGGGAAAAAAAAAAGGAGGGGAGGAGAAAAATTGAAGTGGGTTGGTGTTTGGAGAGAAATTTTTTTTAAGACAACCATCCTTGATTTTGCTTTTCACCACACTCAGTTGTCGTTCAACAGTCCTGCCTTTCAGCCTTCCTGGAACAGATTCTCTAGTGATATGAGGTTTTCTTCACCTTTTTCCTTCTCACAAGTTTTCTCCAGGTCAGCGACCTTCTTGCAGTGGGACGAGTGGACCCAAGTCTCTCTCTCGGCAACCTTCAGTGCTGTCTTGCTGGGTAACAAAACTTGATATGGTCCTTCCCCCTGTCTATGAGGCAACCTGAGCGTAGAAAATTCTGAATCATCACATAGTCCCCAGGTTCAATTTCATGACAATTACTGTTTGGTAGGTCAGGAATCGCTAGTTTCAGATTCCTTTGCTGGTTTGTCAGTTGCTGGCTCATCCTAACCAAATATTGCACAGTCATTTTATTATTGCATTTCAGATCATCGTGGGGGTCTATCATTACATGGGGCTGTCGTCCAAAAAGAATTTCAAAGGGTGATAGGTTAAGCGATGACCTGGGAGTGGTTCTGATGCTGTACAACACTAGTGGCAGTGCTTCTGGCCACAACAGTCCAGTTTCAGCCATCACTTTGCTCAGCTTGTTCTTAATAGTTCTATTCATTCTCTCCACCTTTGCACTGGCCTGTGGCTGGTAGGGAGTATGTAGCTTACTATTAATACCCATAAGCTTGCACATGACCTGAAAGACTTCAGCTGTAAAATGGGTACCCATATCACTTTCAATCATTTTAGGGATACCATATCTACACACAAATTCTTGTACAATTTTCTTTGCAGTGAATACGGCAGTATTTGTGGTGGCGGGGAATGCCTCTACCCAGTTCAAGAACACATCAGTACATACCAAAACATACTTTAAATTCCTACAGGGTGGTAGCTGTATGAAGTCAATTTGTATTACCTGGAAAGGTCCGTCTGTAGGAGGGATATAGAAGGCTCCGTTGGTATTGTTTTACCAATATTCTTCCTCAAGCAAGACATGTCATTGCTTTCTTGCTCGCCTGAGAAGAGAACCCTGGTGCACTCCAGTAGGCTCTTACCAATTTGCACATACCTTCCTTGTCCAAATGAGTCAGACCATGTGCCGCTTTAGCTAAGCTTGGGAGATATGCCCTGGGGGCCACTGGCTTACCTTGTCCATCTCTCCAGAGTCCTGAGGACTCCTGACCATGTCCCTTCGCCTTCCAGACTGCCTTCTCCTATAGGGAACACAAATTTTGCATTTCAATTAACTGTTGCGTGTTTACCGTATTGAATGTCATCAGTTGTGTGGTGTTAATTTGTGTGGTGGTGCTTGCTGCTGATTTTGCAGCTTCGTCTGCTCGGCTGTTACCAAGTGAAATTGGGTTTGTTGTAGGTGTGTGCTTTACACTTGACAACAGCCACTCTGTCAGGTTCCTGTATGGCTGTCAGAAGCCATTTGATGTGTGACGCATGCACCACAGGTGTGCCAGCTGTCATCATGAAATTTCTGAGGTGCCACAGGGCCCCAAAATCATGCACTACAAAGGCATATCTAGAGTCTGCGTATATATTAGCTGACTTACCCTTTGCCAACTCACATGCCCTGGTCAGTGCTACCAGCTCAACGACTTGTGCTGAGTGAGGTGGACCAAGGGGTTCAGCTTTTATGATACCTTCGTCATCTACAACGGCGTATCCGGTGCACAGGTATCCCGAGTCTGTCTGTCTGTGACAACTACCGTCAGTGCAGAAGGTAAAGTCTACATCTTCCAGTGGCTTGTCACTGATGTCAGGTCTCGCAGTGAAAGTCTGGTTCAAGTATTCCGTACAGTCATGCATATCAGTGTCTGCACTAAATCTTCCTTCACCATCATTCTCATCCTCCACCCTTTGTGCATGACAAGGCACACTCGGCAAGTAAGTTGCAGGATTTAGTGTGCTCCACCTCTTTATGGTGATGTTTACAGGGGCCATCAGTGATAGTTCCCACTTTGTAAACCGAGCGGATGAGACATGTCTGGTTTGGGCGGAGTTTAGCAAGGCTGATACTGCATGAGGTGTATGTATTGTCAGGTCGTGTCCTAACACTACGTCTTCACTTTTACTTACCAACAAAGCTATGGCTGCAACACTTCATAGGCAAGTGGGGAGAGACCGTGCTACAGTGTCCAATTGTGCACTGTAGTAGGCTACCGGTCTGCTGGCATCACCATGTTTCTGGGTTAGGACTCCTGCCGCGCACCCAGCACTTTCGGTACCGTACAACTCAAAAGGTTTCTTATAATCTGGCATCCCCAATGCTGGTGCTTGTGATAAGCACTATTTTAGTCTCTCAAACGCCAGTTCGGACTCCTCTGTATGAGAGACCCGTTCTGGTTTGTTTGAAGAGACCATTTCTTACAGTGGTAATGCCAGAATAGAGAACCCTGGAATCCAATTCCGACAATACCCACACATTCCTAGGAAAGTGCGAATTTGTTACTGGGTTTGCGGCAGAGTCATGTCACGGATGGCCTGTATCCTGTCTGTGGTCAGGTGTCTGAGTCCTTGCGTCAAGCAGTGTCCCAAGTATTTAACCCTATGCGCTCCATTGTAGACAATGGTGGGAACTTTGCCGTCAGCGGTGAGGTTACTTTCGGTCAACCGCTGACCGCAAAGTTCCCACCATTAGCTACAATGGAGCGCATAGGCACTACATTGTATCTCTGCCGTGTGCAGCCTGACAGACACTACAGGAGCACACAGCCAATCAGGAGAGTGCCACGACGTGGCGCTCCCTGATTGGCTGAAGGGACCCTCTTTGACAGGAGTCAGGGGGGGTCCTGGCAGTCGGGGAAAGGGGTCCCATGTGTAAACATGGGGCCCCTTTCAGTGCGTGGTCGGGTTTCCGTTTCACTATTTTGCCAAGTACGTGGATTATACAAAGGTCTGATTCTACACTGGATTATGTGAATATAATTTTTTTCACAGGTACCCCAAGGATTCTACGGGGACAAGAAGACAAAGCCTCGTGTGAACATAGGTAAGTATGTATGTTTGGAGGTGTGCATGTATGTAATAAAATTATACTTTCACGGTGTGTGTGTCCTGTTTTTTGGGGGGTATTTTTTTAGTAGTAGTACTACAGGTACCAGCGGGCCCGGTTTTCCACCGCATGCTGGTACTTGTGGTTCTCCAAGTACCAGCTTGCGGGGAGGCTTGCTGGGACTTGTAGTACTGCTACTAAAAACAATATTAAAATTTTTACAAAAGGCTATCAGCCCCCCATCCGCCGCCCTTGGATGGGGGGGACAGCCTAGGGCTTCACCCCTGGCCCTTGGGTGGCTGGAGGGGGGGACCCCTTGATTTAAGGGGTTCCCACTCCTCCAGGGTACCCTGGCCAGGAGTGACTAGTTGGGTATGTAATGCCAGGGCCGCAGGGACCAGTATAAAACTGTCCCCCGGCTGTGGCATTACGTACCTGGCTAGTGGAGCCCGATGCTGGTTTCAAAAATACGGGGTCCCCTACGCTTTTTGTTCCCCGTATTTTTGGAACCAGGACCAGGCGCAGAGCCCGGTGCTGGTTGATTAAATATGGGGGAACCCCTGTCATTTTTTCCCCCATATTTTTTCAACCAGGACCGGCTCAAAGAGCCCGAGGCTGGTTGTGCTTAGGAGGGGGGACCCCACGCAATTTTTTTTTTCAGTTTTTACACTAAACAGACCCTTTCCCATAGATAACCATGCACAGATCTCACTGATCCGTGCATGGTTATCCAAACTCGACTGGAAAAAGCAGGTCTATTTTTTTGCTGCTTTTTTTAACAAATCGAAAAAAAACAGACCCGCACTTGAGCACTCAGAAACTAACACCCAAATACGAATGAATAGTGAATGCCCGTATTGTATGAAATAACAGCCGCGTGTGACCGATGGTCTATTCATTCGTATTTCGGAACTTTGCAAATCAAACCATTACGAATAGTCCAAACACTGCCGAGATTGGTGCTTAGTGAATTCCCGGATTGGGACTTAGAAAAAAAAACACAAAACGGACAAACTCGAATTCTTAGTGAATATGGACCCTCATTCCGAGTTGTTCGCTCGCAAGCAGATTTTAGCAGATTTGCTCATGCTAAGCCGCCGCCTACTGGGAGTGAATCTTAGCATCTTAAAATTGCGAACGATGTATTCGCAATATTGCGATTACACACCTCGTAGCAGTTTCTGAGTAGCTTCAGACTTACTCGGCATCTGCGATCAGTTCAGTGCTTGTCGTTCCTGGTTTGACGTCACAAACACACCCAGCGTTCGCCCAGACACTCCTCCGTTTCTCCGGCCACTCCTGCGTTTTTTCCGGAAACTGTAGCGTTTTTTCCCACACGCCCATAAAACGGCCTGTTTCCGCCCAGTAACACCCATTTCCTGTCAATCACATTACGATCTCCAGAACGATGAAAAAGCCGTGAGTAAAATTCCTAACTGCATAGCAAATTTACTTGGCGCAGTCGCAGTGCGAACATTGCGCATGCGCATTAAGCGGAAAATCGCTGCGATGCGAAGATTTTTACCGAGCGAACAACTCGGAATGAGGGCCATTGTCCTATGTGTTTGATAATTTGTCTCGTGTTCTTGTCTATGGGGTCTATACTTATTATGTGTGCCTGTACTCCTACACTCCCTGGCAAAGTGTCCCTCCTTTATGCAAGCATAACATATTTTTACCCATTTCCAGTCTTCAGGGGTCTTAGGTTTTGGTTGGTTGGACATCCCTTCAAGTGCTTGTATACTTACCAGCATCAACCTATCCCCTTGCGACTCTTTGTGCTTAAGGATATTACGGTCGTGTTCAATAGCAGACTCTCAGGGCATCTACCGTAATTCCCTTCCAATTTTGCAAAGAGGTTTGTACTCTGGTTCTCAATGCCTCTTTGAGCCCGTCTATTAGAACAGAGACAGCTACCTCCCTGTGGTTGGCATTTTCCTTTATATCCCCTATTCCAGTGTATCTAGCCATTTCCTGTAAAGCTCTATGGAAATACGCAGATGCCGTTTCACTTTCTTTCTGTCTTATGGAGAAAATTTAATTCCACTTGACAACAGTGGGGAAATACAATTCTAGTTGTATGTTAATTTGCCTAATGTTCTCCTGATTGTATTCATCAGTCAGAGGCACGACTGCGTCTATCTGTTATAAATTTTTGGGTGTCAATATTTGAGGGTAGGCTCGCTCGTAACACTATCCGCCAATCTTTGTTTGTGGGCTCATGGGCATTGCCCTGTTATTTAATAAATTTCTGGCATCCGACTAAATCTCTCCTGGGATCGGGGGAATTCTGACATAATTGTCCTCAGTGCAGACCGGGACCATGGACAATGCATTGCAATGTTCCTGATGGGGGTTACTCCCTGGTTATCAGTTCTCCCATCGGGGACTGCTATTACCCAGACAGGGTTTAACTCAACCACTTCACTCCTGTTTGTCTCAGTGCGGGGGGCTACTGTTTCTGCATAATGAACGGGCCCGTACTTACCGGTGTATATGATCTCACCCGTTCCTCCAGTGGAGGGTATTGCCGCTGCTCTTACTGGTTGGGCCGTGCCCACCCTAGTTTCCTGTATGGTGGCTGCCAGGGAGAGGGCTGAGATCATGCTGGGCTTGTCGTCTTCCTCGAAACTACAACCGTTGGGAGAATTTAGAACAGGGTACAACTTGCATGGATTATGGTTAGTACAATTTGTATGTGTATTCCTATAATTTCCCAATGTACCATTGGTTGTAGCTGTCTTCTCTCCATTGACATATGGCGATGGTGGTGCACTCGCATCCACATTCCTGTTTGGTTTGGAATTCACTGTGCGAGCAAGTTCCCTTTGCATATCTCCCTCTTGTTGCCATATGTTTAAACAGTTGTTATGGGCGGTGGCCAGGATGGGCATGGAGTAGCACACACATTGTGCAACTCTCCAGCCAACATTATCCTTTTATAATATCCTGTTTCTCCCTCTGGGGCTCCCTGTTGGACAACGGCTGCCTTAATTGTTGGTGCCCCCCCTGAACCCGTTTGGTCTGCTGCACAGTCGGGATTTATTGAACACTGGACAGATTTGTGAGGGGACTCCGGAGCGGGCTGGGCCCACTTGCTACACTACAGCCGCACGCTCTCCTCTGCCCCGGAAGTTCGGGCTTCTCCGCTTACCGGCACCCGCTGCCGCCAGCCGAGATACGGACAGCTTTGGAGAGTACCTCCTGTGATTGCTGCTGTCCTTTGCGGCTCTGCTAGCGGGTGGTCGCTCCCTCCTCTCCAGCTGCCTCAGTTCATCTCTGCATGCTGCACGCTGCATGCTCCTTGACTTCCCTGCTGGCTGTGCCTGTATAACCCACTGTGTAATAAGCCCTGTAGTGTCTGCCTGAGGTGATAGACGAGCTGTGCTACCGCTGTGAGGGGGAAGGTTGGTGGTGCTTTGTGCCGGTGCTCCTGCTGATTTATATACCTCTTTCACCCCCTCATCTCTCCTACTTTAATAAAGGAGTGCCCACTGCTACCCCCCCAGTACTGGGGTTTGGAGTCCCTGCCTATGCCCTGCACTGTATACAATGAAGTTTGGCCCCATGTGCTCGCCTTTTGCAAACACTGAGGTCACTCGTGTGGAATATAGCCGGCTCCCCTACTCTATCTACTACTGGTGTCTACACTCTTGCTAAGACCTGCATTTGCTTTGATACCTGCTACTGGTCCTGTACAGCGGCATTGTGTTATCCAAAATGGTGCGGTGCAGCCAGCAGAGTGCCGCGGCCAGTACGATAGAAAAGTTTGTTCAAAATCCTGCTCCCCTGCAGCAGAGGAGGGAGGATGGGCGGTCTGAGGCTTATCCCCCATCCCCCGCAAATAGCTCTGCTTCCTCTGAACCGCCAGATGCTGCTTTACAGAGAGTATTGGATGCTGTGACTGCCAGTGAGGCTCGTTTGGCTGATAAGTTTGGGCAAGTGCAGGCTGACCTTTCTATTATTCACCATGACCTTCAGCGGGTGAGAGAGTGGGTGGGGGAGGTCGAGACCCGCATCTCCACTGTTGAAGATTCCGTTACTCCGCTAGGGAGGCGTACTGATGCCCTGGAATCACAGATGACTGAAGTGCGTAAAAAACTGACAGATATGGAGGGACGCTTACGGCGTAATAACATTTGCTTCATCGGCCTGCCTGAAAAGGAGGAGGGCTCATCACCTGAGAAATTATCGAAAATGGCTCATGCATGTCAGTGTCTGCACTAAATCTTCCTTCACCATCATTCTCATCCTCCACCCTTTGTGCATGACAAGGCACACTCGGCAAGTAAGTTGCAGGATTTAGTGTGCTCCACCTCTTTATGGTGATGTTTACAGGGGCCATCAGTGATAGTTCCCACTTTGTAAACCGAGCGGATGAGACATGTCTGGTTTGGGCGGAGTTTAGCAAGGCTGATACTGCATGAGGTGTATGTATTGTCAGGTCGTGTCCTAACACTGCGTCTTCACTTTTACTTACCAACAAAGCTATGGCTGCAACACTTCATAGGCAAGTGGGGAGAGACCGTGCTACAGTGTCCAATTGTGCACTGTAGTAGGCTACCGGTCTGCTGGCATCACCATGTTTCTGGGTTAGGACTCCTGCCGCGCACCCAGCACTTTCGGTACCGTACAACTCAAAAGGTTTCTTATAATCTGGCATCCCCAATGCTGGTGCTTGTGATAAGCACTATTTTAGTCTCTCAAACGCCAGTTCGGACTCCTCTGTATGAGAGACCCGTTCTGGTTTGTTTGAAGAGACCATTTCTTACAGTGGTAATGCCAGAATAGAGAACCCTGGAATCCAATTCCGACAATACCCACACATTCCTAGGAAAGTGCGAATTTGTTACTGGGTTTGCGGCAGAGTCATGTCACGGATGGCCTGTATCCTGTCTGTGGTCAGGTGTCTGAGTCCTTGCGTCAAGCAGTGTCCCAAGTATTTAACCCTATGCGCTCCATTGTAGACAATGGTGGGAACTTTGCGGTCAGCGGTGAGGTTACTTTCGGTCAACCGCTGACCGCAAAGTTCCCACCATTAGCTACAATGGAGCGCATAGGCACTACATTGTATCTCTGCCGTGTGCAGCCTGACAGACACTACAGGAGCACACAGCCAATCAGGAGAGTGCCACGACGTGGCGCTCCCTGATTGGCTGAAGGGACCCTCTTTGACAGGAGTCAGGGGGGGTCCTGGCAGTCGGGGAAAGGGGTCCCATGTGTAAACATGGGGCCCCTTTCAGTGCGTGGTCGGGTTTCCATTTTACTATTTTGCCAAGTACGTGGATTATACAAAGGTCTGATTCTACACTGGATTATGTGAATATAATTTTTTTCACAGGTACCCCAAGGATTCTACAGGGACAAGAAGACAAAGCCTCGTGTGAACATAGGTAAGTATGTATGTTTGGAGGTGTGCATGTATGTAATAAAATTATACTTTCACGGTGTGTGTGTCCTGTTTTTTGGGGGGTATTTTTTTAGTAGTAGTACTACAGGTACCAGCGGGCCCGGTTTTCCACCGCATGCTGGTACTTGTGGTTCTCCAAGTACCAGCTTGCGGGGGAGGCTTGCTGGGACTTGTAGTACTGCTACTAAAAACAATATTAAAATTTTTACAAAAGGCTATCAGCCCCCCATCCGCCGCCCTTGGATGGGGGGGACAGCCTAGGGCTTCACCCCTGGCCCTTGGGTGGCTGGAGGGGGGGACCCCTTGATTTAAGGGGTTCCCACTCCTCCAGGGTACCCCGGCCAGGAGTGACTAGTTGGGTATGTAATGCCAGGGCCGCAGGGACCAGTATAAAACTGTCCCCCGGCTGTGGCATTATGTACCTGGCTAGTGGAGCCCGGTGCTGGTTTCAAAAATACGGGGGACCCCTACGCTTTTTGTTCCCCGTATTTTTGGAACCAGGACCAGGCGCAGAGCCCGGTGCTGGTTGATTAAATATGGGGGAACCCCTGTCATTTTTTTCCCCATATTTTTTCAACCAGGACCGGCTCAAAGAGCCCGAGGCTGGTTGTGCTTAGGAGGGGGGACCCCACGCAATTTTTTTTTTCAGTTTTTACACTAAACAGACCCTTTCCCATAGATAACCATGCACAGATCTCACTGATCCGTGCATTGTTATCCAAACTCGACTGAAAAAAGCAGGTCTATTTTTTTGCTGCTTTTTTTAACAAATCGAAAAAAAAACAGACCCGCACTTGAGCACTCAGAAACTAACACCCAAATACGAATGAATAGTGAATGCCCGTATTGTATGAAATAACAGCCGCGTGTGACCGATGGTCTATTCATTCGTATTTCGGAACTTTGCAAATCAAACCATTACGAATAGTCCAAACACTGCCGAGATTGGTGCTTAGTGAATTCCCGGATTGGGACTTAGAAAAAAAAACACAAAACGGACAAACTCGAATTCTTAGTGAATATTGTCCTATGTGTTTAATAATTTGTCTCGTGTTCTTGTCTATGGGGTCTATACTTATTATGTGTGCCTGTACTCCTACACTCCCTGGCAAAGTGTCCCTCCTTTATGCAAGCATAACATATTTTTACCCATTTCCAGTCTTCAGGGGTCTTAGGTTTTGGTTGGTTGGACATCCCTTCAAGTGCTTGTATACTTACCAGCATCAACCTATCCCCTTGCGACTCTTTGTGCTTAAGGATATTACGGTCGTGTTCAATAGCAGACTCTCAGGGCATCTACCGTAATTCCCTTCCAATTTTGAAAAGAGGTTTGTACTCTGGTTCTCAATGCCTCTTTGAGCCCGTCTATTAGAACAGAGACAGCTACCTCCCTGTGGTTGGCATTTTCCTTTATATCCCCTATTCCAGTGTATCTAGCCATTTCCTGTAAAGCTCTATGGAAATACGCAGATGCCGTTTCACTTTCTTTCTGTCTTATGGAGAAAATTTAATTCCACTTGACAACAGTGGGGAAATACAATTCTAGTTGTATGTTAATTTGCCTAATGTTCTCCTGATTGTATTCATCAGTCAGAGGCACGACTGCGTCTATCTGTTATAAATTTTTGGGTGTCAATATTTGAGGGTAGGCTCGCTCGTAACACTATCCGCCAATCTTTGTTTGTGGGCTCATGGGCATTGCCCTGTTATTTAATAAATTTCTGGCATCCGACTAAATCTCTCCTGGGATCGGGGGAATTCTGACATAATTGTCCTCAGTGCAGACCGGGACCATGGACAATGCATTGCAATGTTCCTGATGGGGGTTACTCCCTGGTTATCAGTTCTCCCATCGGGGACTGCTATTACCCGGACAGGGTTTAACTCAACCACTTCACTCCTGTTTGTCTCAGTGCGGGGGGCTACTGTTTCTGCATAATGAACGGGCCCGTACTTACCGGTGTATATGATCTCACCCGTTCCTCCAGTGGAGGGTATTGCCGCTGCTCTTACTGGTTGGGCCGTGCCCACCCTAGTTTCCTGTATGGTGGCTGCCAGGGAGAGGGCTGAGATCATGCTGGGCTTGTCGTCTTCCTCGAAACTACAACCGTTGGGAGAATTTAGAACAGGGTACAACTTGCATGGATTATGGTTAGTACAATTTGTATGTGTGCTCCTATCATTTCCCAATGTACCATTGGTTGTAGCTGTCTTCTCTCCATCGACATATGGCGGTGGTGGTGCACTCGCATCCACATTCCTGTTTGGTTTGGAATTCACTGTGCGAGCAAGTTCCCTTTGCATATCTCCCTCTTGTTGCCATATGTTTAAACAGTTGTTATGGGCGGTGGCCAGGATGGGCATGGAGTAGCACACACATTGTGCAACTCTCAAGCCAACATTATCCTTTTATAATATCCTGTTTCTCCCTCTGGGGCTCCCTGTTGGACAACGGCTGCCTTAATTGTTGGTGCCCCCCCTGAACCCGTTTGGTCTGCTGCACAGTCGGGATTTATTGAACACTGGACAGATTTGTGAGGGGACTACGGAGCGGGCTGGGCCCACGTGCTACACTACAGCCGCACGCTCTCCTCTGCCCCGGAAGTTCGGGCTTCTCCGCTTACCGGCACCCGCTGCCGCCAGCCGAGATACGGACAGCTTTGGAGAGTACCTCCTGTGATTGCTGCTGTCCTTTGCAGCTCTGCTAGCGGGTGGTCGCTCCCTCCTCTCCAGCTGCCTCAGTTCATCTCTGCATGCTGCACGCTGCATGCTCCTTGACTTCCCTGCTGGCTGTGCCTGTATAACCCACTGTGTAATAAGCCCTGTAGTGTCTGCCTGAGGTGATAGACGAGCTGTGCTACCACTGTGAGGGGGAAGGTTGGTGGTGCTTTGTGCCGGTGCTCCTGCTGATTTATATACCTCTTTCACCCCCTCATCTCTCCTACTTTAATAAAGGAGTGCCCACTGCTACCCCCCCAGTACTGGGGTTTGGAGTCCCTGCCTATGCCCTGCACTGTATACAATGAAGTTTGGCCCCATGTGCTCGCCTTTTGCAAACACTGAGGTCACTCGTGTGGAATATAGCCGGCTCCCCTACTCTATCTACTACTGGTGTCTACACTCTTGCTAAGACCTGCATTTGCTTTGATACCTGCTACTGGTCCTGTACAGCGGCATTGTGTTATCCAAAATGGTGCGGTGCAGCCAGCAGAGTGCCGCGGCCAGTACGATAGGAAAGTTTGTTCAAAATCCTGCTCCCCTGCAGCAGAGGAGGGAGGATGGGCGGTCTGAGGCTTATCCCCCATCCCCCGCAAATAGCTCTGCTTCCTCTGAACCGCCAGATGCTGCTTTACAGAGAGTATTGGATGCTGTGACTGCCAGTGAGGCTCGTTTGGCTGATAAGTTTGGGCAAGTGCAGGCTGACCTTTCTATTATTCACCATGACCTTCAGCGGGTGAGAGAGCGGGTGGGGGAGGTCGAGACCCGCATCTCCACTGTTGAAGATTCCGTTACTCCGCTGGGGAGGCGTACTGATGCCCTGGAATCGCAGATGACTGAAGTGCGTAAAAAACTGACAGATATGGAGGGACGCTTACGGCGTAATAACATTTGCTTCATCGGCCTGCCTGAAAAGGAGGAGGGCTCATCACCTGAGAAATTATCGAAAATGGCTCAGAGATGCATTCGGGTCTGAGGAGTTTTCACCCTACTTTACAGTGGAACGAGCCCATAGGGTGCCAATGCGCCCACCGTGGGCCCCGCTCCATACCTTCATTGCCAAGTTTCTCCATTTCCATGATCGGGACGTTGTTTTGAAACTTGCTCGTACGAAAGGCCCTCTTAAATGGAATGGGTCCCCAATATCGGTATTCCCAGATTTTGCAGTGGATGTACAAAAGGACAGGGCTCAATTCCTACCCATCAAACTGAGGCTCCGGGAGCTGGATTTGCCATATGCTATGCTCTTTCCATCGAGACTGCGGGTGGTGGCTAATGGTGAGACTAAATTTTTTGCTAATCCACGGGAGGCCTCAATATGGCTGGATAGACACTTTCCGGCGAGACGGGCTCTAGCTGATCCCTGATTGTTTCCTGGAGTTCTGGATACAAGGACTTTGCTAAGCGTGCTGTGATTTTATACATATCTGTTTTATGGTTGTGGGGAAGAGGGGAAAGCTAAATGTTATGGCTGTTTCCTCTTTTTGTTTAGACCAATCATATTTCTGCTGTTTATGCTGATATACGGGGGAGGGGGGGTTTATTTGCCGTGCTATATCCGACTGTATTGTGTTTTCAAGCTCCGGGGGGAGTTTATATATCGTGCAGTTTTTTTCTGCAACCCCCCCCCCCCCCCCTTTTTTTTCCCCCCTTATTGTTTGGGGGGAGGGAAAAGGGGGGGGGGGTGTTGTGGCTTGGTGGCTGGGAGTTTTTCTCTTTTCTCAGGGTCATTATATTCTTGGCTCCGCCTAGACTATAGCTCACTGCGGGTTTTGTGATTGATTTAGTGTTAAGTTTTGGGATCCAAGTATGCTGCAAGTTGGGAGTAGTATACAGGGTTTTAAGTAGCGGTTGTTTTTGTGTGGATGTTCTGGGTCTGTTTGTATGTGGAATGCTAATTTATCTATTGAGCGCTGGTACCATGTGGTTGCACGCCACGGGGATGGATTTGGCTGGCTGCGGGCTATAGTTCTTATTGTTGTTATGACCTCTCATGGCTGGATTTAGAATGTTATCATGGAATGTGCGGGGACTCAACGATAAGATCAAGCGGTCCCTGGTGCTTAGACAAATCAAACAATATGCCGCTGACATAGTCTGTCTTATGGAAACTCATTTATTGGGCAGTAAGATCCTTTCCCTTAAGAAACCCTGGGTGGGATGGGCGTTCCATTCTATGCACACATCTGCTTCTAGGGGGGTTTCTATCCTTATCAAAAAGACCGTTCCCTTTGTATTGGAATCTGTACAGACGGATCCTTGGGGGAGATACGTATTTTTGAAGTGTAGAATACATTATACCCCTCTGTTTTTAATGGCTGTATATGTGCCTCCTCCTTACTCCTTACTCTCCTGATTTTCTTAAAAAAGTAGCGGGATTTCTGGCTTCCTCACCAGGAATTCCCGTCATCTGTTTGGGTGATTTCAATAATGTTTTAGACGCAGCGTTGGATAGATTCTCTACTTCCTCTGTTACGCATTCTGGGAGGTCAGCTTTCGCGGATGTTGTGTCGGGATTGGGCCTGGTCAATCCTTGGAGACTGAGACACCCGTCTCTCAAACAATATTCCTGTTTCTCACATTCTCATTCATCGTTCTCTAGGATTGACCTGGTCCTCCTCTCGAATGACATAGTCCCCCGAGTTCGTAATTGTCGATATGAGACTAGAGGTATATCAGATCACTCCCCATTGCTCTTGATCTTAGATTTCAACTGTTCCAGAGGCCAGGCAGTCTGGAAGTTTAATCCATTCTGGCTGGTACATATGGGTGATGGCTCTGACTTGGTGGCTGCATGGCGAGAATTTTTTTAGATAAATAAGACTGTACAGTCTGTTTCTATTTTATGGGACACGTTTAAAGCATTTCTGAGGGGAGCCTTAATTAAAAGGGTTTCTAATTTAAGTCCTTTTTTAGACGCCAGGAGTCCAAGTTGGAGGCCCTGAGTGTTGCTGCAGAAACACAATATTTGCAGGATTGTTTGGACAGTTCTAAATCGGCATGGCTGTCGGCCCAGGGGGAATGGAAGGATTATCTCATGGAGAAGACTCAGCATAGACTCCTTTTTTCATCCCATACATTTTATGCATCTGGGGATAGGTCGGGGCTATATTTAGCTTCCCTGGCACGTGGTGAGAAATCTTCTAATACTGCGGTCGAAATTGAAGCCTCAGATGATACCGCTTTATTGCAGACTCCGCAAATTGCAGCGGAATTTGTGTCCTATTATAGGCGTTTATATAGCTCCAACTTAAATTGTACTCCGATACAATTAGACGATTACTTACAATCTGTATAGTTTCCCCTATTAACTTGCAAAGCTCATGATTTTCTTGAAGCACCTATCTCGCCGGAAGAAATAGCGGCTGCTATTAGTGCCTCTCCCAGTGGTAAGGCGCCGGGACTGGACGGTATACCATCTGAGCTTTATAAGCGACATTTGGATTTTTTTGTCCCTCAACTACTTGAGTTATATAATCAGATATTTGCCCAAGAATCTCTCCCCTTGTCCATGGAAGAGGCATTGATTGTGGTCTTTCCTAAGCCTGACAAAGATAGTAAGAAGGTTGATTCTTATCATCCTATCTCCCTTTTACCCTCCGATATAAAAATTCTGGCCAAGGTCCTGGCATGTAGACTAAATCAGGTTATTACGCAGATTATACACCCTGATCAGACTGGGTTTATGCATAATAAATTGACGTCCATTAATCTTAGATGTCTTTTTACTCATTTGCAGATCCCCCGTGAAGAATCCTCCTCCATTGTTGTCTCATTGGATGCCACTAAGGCCTTTGATTCCGTGGAGTGGGACTATTTGTGGAAAATTATGCGTAAATTTGGTATAGGCCCCAACTTTTATTAAATATGTTCGGTTAATGTATTCCTCTCCCTTAGCCAGAGTGGCGGTGAATGGTTTTGTGTCCCAATCCTTCCCTTTGTCTAGAGGTACACGTCAGGGATGCCCATTATCCCCTACCCTGTTTGCTATGGCTATTGAACTTCTTGCATGCCTTCTGAGGGCGAATCCAGGGATTTCTGGTTTTAAAGTGGGTACCAGGGAGGATAAAATAGCTTTATATGCTGACGATATTTTGTTGTTCGTGGATCGCTATGCTGAGTCTATGCCTAAAATATTAGAAATTATTAATGAGTTCGGAAGCTACTCTGGGCTTCTGATTAACTGGGAAAAATCCTCCATCATCCCGGTTCGGGGCGAGATCCCTGCCTCTCCACTAGTTACTCTCCCACTACGATGGGTGAACTCTTTCAAATATTTAGGTATTTGGGTGTCTAATGACCCTCATAAATTCTCCTCCCTTAATATCACGCCACAAATAGCGTATTTACGGGGCAAGGTGAAGATCTGGGGGAAACTGCCCTTGACTGTTACGGGGAGGGTTAACATGATAAAAATGGTGTTTCAGCCCAAACTCCTATATATTCTACAACAATCCCCTGTTTACATTCCTCAGAAAGTTTTTAAACAAATAGACGGTCTGCTTCCCTCTTTAATTTGGGCTAGTAAACGGGCACGGTTGAGACTTGATACTTTGACCAGGACTAAAGCTTTTGGGGGGTCTGGCTCTTCCCAACTTTCGTTTTTATTACTTCGCAGCACAATTAGCACATCTTTGGGAATGGGTTAATGACCTTGACAACTCGAGCTTGCACTCACAACTGGTGCTTCAGAAATATCCTGGTGGTTCCCCTCTGCGACTGCTTCTTTGTGGAAATGTCAGAATGTCGTCTTTTCCGATCATAAAGAAATATATTACTATTTGGAGGCTTGCGCACTCTGTACTACAGGGACATGGTATCGACCCCGACACTCCATTGGACAATACATATGGATTGCCCGAGCTGTGTCAGCTTCAGGTCAGGAGAGTTTGGGAGACATGGGGGGTGGTCTCTTTGGGACATTTATACACTGGCGGGACGTTTAGATCATTCCAGCAGCTTCAACAGGAGTATAATGTCCCTTCTGTGTCTTTCTTCCGCTTCCTCCAATTGCGACATGCTAGGACTGCCCAATTCCCTGATGGCCCTCCAACCCTTGCTGATTCCCCGGTTAAATTACTTTTGCAAACAGTGGGATCTAGACATTTGGTCTCTAAAATATATGGCCGTATACTTCAGATGGGTTCACTACGATATGCCGGCGGTCGGGCTCCCGGCGACCAGCATACCAACGCCGGGAGCCCGACCGCCGGCTTACCGACAGTGTGGCGAGCGCAAATGAGCCCCTTGCAGGCTCGCTGCGCTCGCCACGCTACGGGCACATTTTATTCTCCCTCCAGGGGGGTCGTGGACCCCCACGAGGGAGAATAAGTGTCGGTATGCCGGCTGTCGGGATCCCGGCGCCGGTATACTGTGCGCCGGGATCCCGTCAGTCGGCATACTGAAGACCACCCCTTCAGATGCATCATATAGATCCCCTTGCTTTCCTTAAGACTAAGTGGGAATCTGATCTAGGTCCATTGTCAGATGACATATTGGAAGGTGCTATGGGGTCTTATCGGCTTTCTACTTCCTCCGTCCGATACCAGCATATACAATTGTTCATATTACAAGGGTATATATGACACCAGTGAGGCTGTCGCATAGCTCAAAATGCCCTAAGTGTGGAAGTCTGGGAGCAGACTTTTGGCACATGCTTTGGTTATGTCCCATGGTGTCTGCATTTTGGGAGGAGGTTGGACGCGCTGTAGTTGATACAGGTATTCCTTCTACTATATTTACACCCCTAACGTGTATACTGGCAGTCGTAGATGAGGAAGTTCTGGATCCGCCCAGTAGACACTATGTTATCAACCTCTGTGCTCTTGGCAAAGGTCTGCATAGCCAGATTGTGGCTGGCTAGTGAAGCCCCGACTTTACAATCCTGGATCTCTCTGGTGAACGCTTCTATTACACACGAAAAATTTGTGTTCCTAGCCAGGAATGCAGAGAAAACGTTTATTGTAATATGGGAACGGTGGATGGGTTCTCGCTATTTCAGGGATAAATACTGTTGAGTTTTAGAGCTGTCTGGTTAAGTGGGGCTCAAACCTTCTTTGGGAGGTTTGTGTGGTGGGTAGCCCGTAGCCGGCCGTGTCAATGTATATGTGATTTACATTTTTTTGGGGGGTATTTTGACATACTTGTGTTATGGTTTGCTGTATGTATCTATGGTGGTCATTCTGAGTTGTTCGCTCGTTGCCGATTTTCGCTATGCTGCGATTTGTTGCTAAATGCGCATGGTACGCAGTGCGCATGAGCTTAGTTATTTAACTAAAAACTTAGCAGTTTTGCTGTTGTTCGTGCGGCGCTTTTCAGTCGCACTGCTGATCGGTGAGTGATTGACAGGAAGTGGGTGTTTCTGGGTGGTAACTGAGCGTTTTCCGGGAGTGTGCTAAAAAACGCAGGCGTGTCAGGGAAAAACGCGGGAGTGTCTGGAGAAACGGGGGAGTGGCTGGCCGAACGCTGGGTGTGTTTGTGACGTCAAACCAGGAACTAAACGGACCGAGCTGATCGCAATCTAGGAGTAGGTCTGGAGCTACTCAGAAACTGCAAGAAAATATGTAGTAGCAATTCTGCTACTCTTTCGTTCGCTATTCTGCTAAGCTAAGATACACTCCCAGAGGGCGGCGGCCTAGCGTTTGCAATGCTGCTAAAAGCAGCTAGCGAGCGAACAACTCGGAATGAGGGCCTATGTCTGTATAGATACCTCTGGCGTGCAGTGTCATACCTGCTGTATTGCTATGTTACCGATGCTCTGCTAAATACTGGTTTCGAATGGGATCCACATCCGCATGTTGTATTTTGCTCTTTCTATATGTACAACCGTAAGCCTGCTGTTGTATTGCTGTTTCCTGTTTATTTTATTTTATTTTTTTTGTTTTTATAACTGTTTAATTGTAAAAAAAGTAAAAGAAAAACCCAATAAAAACTTAATGAATAAAAAAAATAAAAAAACAGTTGTTATGTCTGATCCTTTGTTTCTTAGATTTGATCAGACATATTCTATTTCTAACATTCTGCAGCACCTCTGGTTTAAAACTACCAACCCTTGGAAATGATGCCCTATCATCCACTGTCATTAGCACCCATTCGTCACAAAAAGCCTCTCCGTTTGGACCATACTTCCCACACATTATCAACCGAGCGGACCCTCTTGGCCTCAGTTCTCCATCCTGAACCCTGGCTGCCGAACGTTTCTCGCTTGTGCACTTGGCTCCCATCGCGGTCTTTTGACACGATCCCCAAATGAACAATGCGAGCAAACGGTGAAAGTTCTCTGAGTTCTCTCACCAACTCCTTCTCCGCTGGCAGTACCACGACTCATTCCAATAGTGACCACCGCGGACACAGTGAGGATCCCTACCAGGCCCCTCTGCACTGTAAGTATTGACGTACAAACAGCAATAAATCAATACGCCACCTTTTTCAGTGGAGGTTAAAAATCAGCCTGATCTTTGTGGTTTCTTTCCACAGGAATTCCGCCTGGGAAACGTCACCAAGCCTTCCTATGGACTTCCACCCGGAATATTTCCTGAGAGTCAGCAAAAAATTCCTTCTACTTTACACAAATCACATCTGCGTATGCTCCACACAGCGCGTATGATGATGCAATGCGAGTAAAGAACACAAATGGTATCATGTTGCGCCACGTATCACACACACAGACGTGCGGTCCAATCGCACGGCTTATAGATACTTGTTATCTATACGCCCTACGATCACAGGAGTCGAATTCACAAGCTGTGCTCCACAGCCGGAGCGTAACACTAAGAAAAACTTAAAACAATACTTCACAATCTATCACGCCCCTCTGCACGTTTTCACACAGTACGTGCCTCAATACTAGTCAATACGCAAGGTTGCGACCCTTACACGCCGCCAAGCCTCTGCCAACTCAGCGTCTCCCACATCCACACCTACTTTCAGCTCACACTAACACAGAAGGTTTTCTGTACAGAAAAATATCACTCCCTTTGATTGATAGCTTGTCCCAGAGGTAGTGCACTTTAAACAAAATATTATAGTAATCTGCTCTTAAAATTGGATAGTTACTTGCTATTGTATGACTATGTCTTCTATCCCGCCTTTAAATTTATTTCTATTGTGTGGTAAGAACTTGCGCTCGCTACTTCACGCAACCTTGCGTAAGCACGCAACCACACGTACCGTACCACGTGTACACCGTGCGTTCGCAACTGAATATACCACACTTATCACGATCAATGTAAGCAAAAATTCTACTGCTCACTACACAATACACTTTTGTTCCTTACGCCCACTGTAAGTTGCCCACAAGGGTAATCCTCCTTTGAGTGCTTACCTAAACTTTTAGGCCGGAACTGCGTTTTGTGTTTTTACAATCACTTACTTAACAAAATATACCAAATGTATAACAAATAAACGTATGCAGATCTATAATGATTACTACAACCTATGGCAACAATATGTGAGAATTTATGCAAACTATCAGTATGCTTTGTGCGTGTTTTCGCGCCAAAACTTACACACACAGAAAATGAATGGCTTTTTCCCTGTTGTCCCTCGGTTCGCACAAGCACCTCTAAGACTACACAGGACAGACGTGGTCTAACAACATTAGATAGTTTTAAACACAATACAAAATTACTTAAGACGCGTCTCCACCCTTTGCTGGTAGACCAAAGTCTGTTAGGCCCTGCAAGTCCGTGAGTATGTGGTTAACCGGACGAGTCGCCAACTGTTAAGTTCGTTTAACTTTCAAGGAAATGCAATACCTTATAATACTATGGTTCAGGCCCTGTGATGTGTATGCACGTTGCGTATACACGCCAACACGCTATGCGCACGATACAGCGACACGTGTGGCTGAATACACCTCTATACCCAAACAAGAATGGAATGCGACCCCAGTAGTATATGTTATTATGTGGTCCAATGCAGCAACAATATATTTACTCAAAAAGATATACACAGAAAATACAACAATATCACAGAGAAGAGCTACAACCAATAGTACATACGTCTGTTCGCCAGCACCTCCTGGATCCGGTCCTCAGTCAGTCTTAGCAAGATGACCTTCAGAGAATTAGACTGAGGCCAGCCAGGAGGTTTTTCTTTTATACAATGGGTCCAAAACATAATACAAAAGAAACTGTAAGCTCTTCTTCCATAGGTCAAGGGACAGGTCATTTATAGTACATGAGGGGTCATAGGTTGGTTTGAATAGGTGGGCGATGCTTGGTTCAGGTGTACTTGCAGAGGTCCGCCACTGGGTTCCCGCCGAATATAACGAGTACAGTAATTACAGTAAATTATGATTAATGTATTCCTGCGCATATCTATGTGCAGGAGCATGCTATAATCTGCAAACTGCGATTGGAATGTAGCCCTTGAAATACTGTACTTCTGGATACCAAACACTATATTCCTAACCTAGTTCTGTCCTCTCACATCCTGTAAAGCTGGATATCACTGTTGTTCTATTTCCTAAGTAAATGTAACTTGCTAGTGCGTTTTGTGTAGACTATGTGTAAATTATTCACTATGTGGGTAAAATATTGAATATGTCTTTATGGCTCTTCTATGCGATTGCGTATGCTACCGTATTCACTCATACCACGTGCTAATACGGAGGGCTTCGCGAGCTAATGTACGCAGCGTGCGAGTATGCGCACGCATGGCAGAACACGTGCATGCACAGAGACCACTCTGTGTGTGTATGTGGTATGTAATATTTTTTGACTTCGACAATACTAACACCACACAGTTAGAGCCATGGTGGGGTTCGAACCCATGACCTCAGTGCTGTGAGGCATTATTGCTAACCATTACACCATCTGTATATATCAATGCCTCCCCCCCCCCCCACACACACACACACACATACACATACTGATTGTAGCACATATCACCCATCCCCTATTAGCAGGTCCCCCATCCCTTATAATATCCATTATTGCACCCCTCAGTGACTGTGACTGTATTGACTCTATTCCGAGTTGTTCGCTCGCTAGCTGCTTTTAGCAGCCGTGCAAACGCTAAGCTGCCGCCGTCTGGAAGTGTATCTTAGTTTAGCAGAAGTGCGTACGAAAGGATCGCAGCACTGCTACAAAAAAAGATTGTGCAGTTTCTGAGCTGCTTGAGACCTACTCCTAGCTTGCGATCACTTCAGACTGTTAAGTTCCTGTTTTGACATCACGAACACGCCCTGCGTTCGGCCAGCCACGCCTGCGTTTGTATCTGACACGCCTGCGTTTTTCCACACACTCCCCGAAAACGGTCAGTTACCTCCCAGAAATACCCACTTCCTGTCAATCACTCTGCGGCCAGAAGTGCGATTGAAAAGCGTCGCTAGACCTTGTGTGAAACAGCATCGGCTGTTGTGAAAGTACGTCGCTCGTGCTCATTGTGCCGCATTCGTAGAATTGCCGATTTTGTGCCTGATCGCTGCACAGCGACCAAAAACAGCTAGCGAACAACTCGGAATGACCACCTATATCAGTGACTTTAGTGTGACTCCATTATACGAGGGCTGGCAATTAGGTTAGAGAACTGGCTACCGTACAGTAGCAGATTTACCAGTAGGCTTCCAAAGCAGCCGCAAGGGCCCGGCAGGCTTCAGGGGGCTCGCCGACAGATCATGGAGTCGGGAGGGCATTTCTGATTGCCACTGAAAATGTCCGAGCACTGGTTTGGCTGAATACTCCCGGCAGGCTATCAGTGACTAGATAGCTGCCAGGTGTGATTTTAAGGGCAGCACAGATGGTGCAATGGTTAGCATTACTGCCTCATAGCACTCAGGTCATGGGTTCAATTCCCGCCATGGCCCTAACTGTGTGGAGATTGCATATTCTCCCCATACTTGCATGAGTTTCCTTCGGGTACTCAGGTTTCCCCCCATAATCCAAAAATATGCTGATAGGTTAATTGGTTCCCAACAAAATTAACCCTAGCGTGAATGTGTACATGTGATAGGGAATATAGATTGTAAGCCCCACTGGGGCAGGGACTGATGTGAATGGCCAAATGCTGCGGAATATGTGTGCGCTATATAAATAACTTCTAATAAATAATAATCAACACACTAGTACAACTTCCATCCGCCTGCTATAATCGGCTATGGGCAGATTGGAGAGCATACACTGACTGGGGGGCAGCAGGACCTGTCTGCTACAGTTGGTGGGGAGGCACACTGAGGATTGTTTGAGGAAAGGGGGCCCATATCGGGGTCTTGCTTAGGGCCGCATGAGGTCTGAATCTGCCTCTGCCCATTACACATTAGGCCAGACACCATAATGCCCATTACACATAATGCCAGACACCTAATTCAGACCTGATCGTAGCTGCAAATTTGTTAGCAGATGGGCAAAACCATGTGCACTCTAGGGGGGGCAGATACAAAAATGTGCAGAGAGAGTTAGATTTGGGTGGGGTGTGTTCAAACTGAAATCTAAATTGCAGTGTAAAAATAAAGCAGCCATTATTTACCCTGCACAGAAACAACATAACCCACCCAAATCTAACTCTCTATGGGGGCCCCACCTCCTCCTCTAGGGATCAGATTCCAGACTGTACACTTGATTTATACAATATACATTTTATATTATACTGGACAGGACTACGGTGTTTTTTCTACAGTGTATGGCGGTTATTTTTATTAATCTAGTATAGTATCATGCATGTACTAGCAGTATTTAATATATATATTTATCAAGGGACCCCGACCATGCACACACTAATGGTTAGCCAACTATGGGCCCCTACCACTGTATGGGCACTTAATGCCCCTGTCCGACACTGACTGTACCTAAGACTTAATTAGTGAATAGGGACCCTGGGATGGGTGTTACTGTACACAGGGTGTACAGGAAGTGATGATTGTTGAATATAAAATACTATAGACATGTTGTACAGTAAGTTAAGTGGATCTTGTATATTTCCTCCTATTGTCAGTTGATAAAATAGTAACTTTTTCTTTTATGTAGATAGACATAGATCAGACCAGCTGTGTAGATCAGCTCACATTTGCCTACTTTTGAAAACTAGTTTCAGGAAGGTTGAAGTAGAATGTGCCACTGCACTGTTGAGGGGGTGTGTCATTATACACCCAAATGGTGTGCCTAGTTTCACTTATGGGCATATCCTTTGCCACTCAGAAGTCTGTCCTTCAGTGGCAGGTGAAAACTAAAGCACTTATTAGGGGTCTATTTACTAAACTTTGGATGGAGATAAAGTGGCCGGAGATAAAGTACCAGCCAACCAGCTCCTGTCATTTTTCAAACCCAGGCTGTGACATAGCAGTTAGGAGCTCATTAGCTGGTACTTTATTTCCATCCAAGGCTAAGTACATAGAACCCTAAGTGCAGCATGCCGCCAGAAAAGATTTGTGTATGGGTGGCAAAGTATCTTTACAACCTCCACTGTTTGGGCTGGGTGGTATCCAGTGTCTCCCAACTGCCGGTCACCATACCAACTCCGGGATACCGTCTGTAATATGGCCGGCGAGGGGGTGTTAGTGGTGAGCGCAACGCTCGGCACAAATCGGGCTCGGTGGCTCGCTGTGCTCACTACAGGTTCTCTTCCCACTCTGTGGGTGTCGTGGGAATAGTCCCTGTTGGTTAGCATGCCGACCGGCGGGCTAGTCAGTGTTCGGGATGCCGGTGCCAGTATTGTGACTGGCGGTCTCCTGGCTGCCAGTCAAATAATAACCGCATCCCATTTGGGCTGTGTAGGAATTGGGGGAAATGTGAGAATCCTATATAGCCAAGGGTCTGCACTACCTATGTGTGCTGCAGCTGTAGCTTGCAATCCCGTTCCTGTCTGGTACATAAATGGTGTGTATATCTGTGAATGCCTTTCTGTTTGGTGAAGGGGTTACCTCAGTTTTCTTTTGGGTTGATACAGTGTTTTCGTGTTGACAGCAGCCTGGGGCTGCCCGTCAGCTGCATCGACTGCTTTACTATCTGATATTGGCGGTAAGCTGCTTGGCAGGCTTCAGAATCTGTTCCTGTCAATGACAATAGGTATAGCAAGAATGAATGGTGGTATCCAGCTGTTGCTCCAATGATGGCTGCAAGTCACCCTGAGTGAATGATGACAAGTAGATATAGCGATGACCAATATGTTGTATGCCATTTGGGGTGCAGAGGGTATACAGCAATAACTGGCTACATACAGTATATACAGAATAATATTACACAGGAGTACGTTAAATCCACTCCAGCTGATAGTACAGACTTCTATAATTAGCCACACATAAATAAACAGGGAAATTATTTTAAAAAATTATAAAACCTTGTTTTGTTTTAAATGAAATCGCATTGGATGTGTTTTAAATCAATGTTCTTAACCCCATTCAAGCATAAACAAACAACCGTACAGATGGTGTAATGGTTAGCATTACTGCCTCACAGCACTGAGGTCATGGGGTCGATTCGGTTTCATCCCACAATCAAAAAATATACTGGTAGGTTAATTGGCTCAGAACAAAAAAAACAGGATTTTAATACCTACCGGTAAATCCTTTTCTCCTAGTCCGTAGAGGATGCTGGGGTCCACTTCATGACCATGGGGTATAGACGGTTACGCAGGAGCCATGGGCACTCTTAAGACTTTTCAATGGGTGTGAACTGGCTCCTCCCTCTATGTCCCTCCTCCAGACCTCAGTTATAGGAACTGTGCCCAGGGAGATGGACATTTCGAGGAAAGGATTAACTTTAATACTAGTGGTGAGATACATACCAGCTCACACCTCAGCCATGCCGCACAACATGGCATTCAACATAACACATGCCAACAGCCATGAACCAATTACAGCTACATGCTGAAACTAATATAACACAACATGTGCAACTCTAATGAACAAAACTGCAGGTAAAGTACGCACTGGGACGGGCGCCCAGCATCCTCTACGCACTAGGAGAAAAGGATTTACCGGTAGGTATTAAAATCCTGTTTTCTCATACGTCCTAGAGGATGCTGGGGTCCACTTCATGACCATGGGGTTTATACCAACGCTCCAGTATGGGCGGGAGAGTGCGGATGACCCTGCAGTACCGATTGATCGAACTTGAGGTCTTCATCGGCCAAGGTGTCAAACTTGTAGAATTTAGCAAATGTTTTTGACCCCGACCAAGTAGCTGCTCAGCAAAGTTGTAATGCCGAAACCCCCCTGGGCAGCCGCCCAGGATGAACCCACCTTCCTAGTGGAATGGGCCTTCACCGACGTCGGTAACGGCAATCCAGCCGTAGTATGAGCTTGCTGAATTGTACCTCTGATCCAACGCGCAATAGTCTGCTTGGAAGCAGGACACCCAATCTTGTTGGGAGCATACAGGACAAACAAAGACTCTGTTTTCCGTATTCGAGCTGTTCTAGCGACATAAATCTTCAAAGCTCTAACCACATCTAGAGACTGTGACTCAGTGAACGTGTCAGTAACTACTGGCACCACAATAGGTTGGTTTATGTGGAAAGATGAAACCACCTTTGGAAGAAAATGTTGACGAGTTCTCAACTCTGCCCTATCTTCATGGAAGATCAGGTAAGGGCTCTTGTGAGACAAGGCCCCCAATTCAGACACCCTCCGTGCGGATGCCAATGCCAAAAGCATCACCACTTTCCAAGTGAGAACTTCAACTCTATCTCTTGTAGAGGCTCAATCCAATCCGATTGAAGGAACTGCAACACCACATTAAGGTCCCATGGTGCCACTGGAGGCACAAATGGAGGCTGGATGTGCAGAACCCCTTTCACGAAAGTCTGAACCTCTGGAAGAGAAGCCAATTGTTTTTGGAAGAACACTGACAAGGCCGAAATCTGGACCTTGATTGATCCCAATCGGAGGCCCACCTCCACACCAGCCTGCAGAAAATGGAGAAAACGTCCCAACTGAAACTCTGGCCTGAATAAGAGTGGGGATGACTTCCTTGGGAATACCCTTTCGGGCTAGGATCCGGCGCTCAACAGCCATGCCATCAAACGTAGCCGCGGTAAGTCTTGATACACGCACGGCCCCTGCTGCAGCAGGTCCTCGCGAAGAGGAAGAAGCCGAGGATCTTCAATGAGCAACTCCTGAAGATCTGGGTAGCAAGCCCTCCTTGGCCAGTCTGGGGCAATGAAGATTGTTTGAACCCTTGTTCTTCTTATGATCCTGAGAACTTTTGGGATCAGCGGAAGTGGAGGGAAGACATACACTGACCGGAATACCCAGTGGGCCACTAGCGCATCCACTGCTATTGCTTGCGGGTCTCTCGACCTGGAACAATATTTCTGAAGCTTCTTGTTGAGACGAGATGCCATTAAGTCTACTTGAGGAACTCCCCAAAGACTTGTCACCTCTGCGAAGACTTCTTGGTGGAGGCCCCACTCTCCTGGATGGAGATCGTGTCTGCTGAGGAAGTCTGCTTCCCAGTTGTCCACTCCCGGAATGAAAATTGTCGACAGAGCCTTTACATATTTTTCTGCCCAGAGGAGGATCTTCGTCACCTCTGCCATTGCCGCTCTGCTTTTCGTTCCGCCCTGCCTGTTTATGTACGCGACTGCTGTTACATTGTCCGACTGGATCTGTATGGGATGATCTTGAAGAAGATGTACCGCTTGTTGAAGGCCATTGTAAATGGCCCTCAATTCCAGCACGTTTATGTGAAGGCAGGCTTCCTGACTTGACCATTTTCCTTGGAAGCTTTCCCCCTGAGTGACAGCTCCCCAGCCTCGGAGACTTGCATCCGTGGTTACCAGGACCCAGTCCTGAATCCCGAACCTGCGTCCCTCTAGTAGGTGCGAACTGTGTAGCCACCACAGGAGTTAAATCCTGGCTTTTGACGACAGGACTATCTTCCGGTGCATGTGTAGGTGGGATCCCGACCACTTGTCCCACAGGTTCCACTGGAATATTCTGGCATGGAACCTGCCAAACTGTATGGCCTCGTAGGCCGCCACCATTTTCCCCAACAACCGAATGCACTGATGACACACTTGATGGTTTCAATATCTGTTTTACCATTTTCTGGATTTCCAGAGCCTTTTCCACCGGAAGAAAAATCTCTCTGAACTTCTGTGTCCAGAATCATCCCGAGAAAAGACAATCTCGTCGTCGGTTCCAACTGCGTCTTTGGAAAATTTATGATCCAACCGTGTTGATGGAGTATGGACAGGGAGAGTGTGATGTTTTGTAACAACTGCTCCCTGGATCTCGCCTCTATCAGGAGATTGTCCAGATAAGGAACAATGTTGATTCCTTTTTGACGAAGGAGGATCATCATCTCCGTCATCACCTTGGTGAATACCCTCTGCGCCGTGGAGAGGCCGAACGGTATTGTCTGGAATTGGTAATGGCAATCCTGAACCGCGAATCTCAGATAAGCCTGGTGAGGAGGGTAAATGGGAACATGCAGGTAAGCATCCTTTATGTCTACTGACACCATGTAATCTCCCTTCTCCAGACTGGAAATCATTGCCCTGAGTGATTCCATCTTGAACTTGAACCGTTTCAAGTAGAAATTTAGATTTTGTAGGTTTAGGATCGGTCTGACCGAGCTGTCCGGCTTCGGAACTACAAAGAGGCTTGAATAAAACCCCTCCCCTTGTTATGAGCAAGGTACCAGGACTATGACCTGGTCCTGACATAGGGCCTAATTCTGAGTTGATCGCAGCATCAAATTTGTTAGCAGTTGGGCAAAACCATATGCACTGCAGGGGGGACAGATATAACATGTGCAGAGAGAGTTAAATTTGGGTGGGGTGTGTACATGCAAAGAAGGGGGAACCTCTCGCTTTTTTGTATTTACTGGGCCGAAAGGACTGCATGTGAGGGTGATATGTCTTTTTTTGCCGGTGCAGGCACAGTGGGCAAAAAGGTCGACTTACCTACGGTAGCCGCCGAGACTAACGCATCCAGTCCATCGTCAAATAAGGCCTCACCTTTATATGGGAGAGCCTCCATATTTCTTTTGGAATCTGCATCCGCATTCCACTGGCGAATCCACAACCCCCTCCGAGCCGATACTGCCATGGTAGCGGCTTGTGAACTCAAGAGTCCAATATCTTTCATCGCTTCTAGCATGTATGCGGCAGCGTCTTTGATATTCCCTAACTTAAGGAGTATCTCATCTTTATCAATCGTGTCAATTTCTGATGACACGCTTTCTGACCATTTTTCAATAGCGCGACTCACCCACGCACAAGCAATTATGGGTCTGAGCAGCGTACCATTTGCAACATAGATGGATTTTAATGTAGTTTCCATTTTGCGGTCTGCCGGCTCTTTTAATGAAGCCGTGCCAGGTGCAGGGAGAATTACCTTCTTTGTCAACCTGGACAGTGCACTGTCTAACACAGGGGGTGACTCCCATTTTTTCCTGTCCTCTGCCGGGAAAGGATAAGCTATCTGAATTCTTTTGGGAATACAAAATGTATTTTCGGGATTCACCCACAACCCTTCAAAAAGAGTATTAAGCTCGTGGGAAGGAGGGAACGTGACCTTGGATTTCTTTTTTTTACAGAAATAAACCTTCTCCTGGGGTACAGGAGTGGCTTCCGTGACTTCCAGAACTTCCCTTATAACTACAATCATATATTGTATATTTTTAGCCAATTTATGATCTATTTCCCTCGAGTCACTATCGTCGACACAAGAATCAGTGTCCGTGTCGGTATCAGTATTCACAACATTTGCAAATGGTCTTTTATGTGACGCAGAGGGGTCGCCTGCGGATGTAAGAACAGAATCCTGAAAAATCACATCTTCCACAGATTTTCTCCAGCATTCAGCATGAGATTCAGCCTTATCTAATCTCCTATTTATATGATGCATACTATCACGTATTTCTTTCACCCATGCAGGCTCTTGGTGTGCCGGCAGCGCTACCACATTACAACTCTGTGTCCCTAAAATGCCTTCCTCCGGGGAGGAACTCCCTGCCTCAGACATGTCACACACGTGTACAACACGCACAGACACACTGGGACTTATAGGGGACAGACCCACAGTAAAATCTGTCAGAGGGACACAGTTAAGGAGCAGCCAGTTCACAAACCCAGCGCCAAAGAAAAAATCCCTGTGCCGCGTACTTTGTACACAGAGACAAAATCCCTGTGTTGCGTACTCCGTACACAGAAACCTTGAAGCACTATTATATTATGAACAATATGATTTAGCACCCAGGCCCACCCTTTTTTTCACCCTGATATTTGTTCAGAAGTGTAGGAGGACCAGCTTCTTCTCTGCAGTCTGTGAATGAGAGAAAATGGCGCTGAGCAGTGTGCTGGCTGACTGAGGAGGAAGCTCCGCCCCCGCAATGGCGCGTTTCTCCTCAGAGATTTTTCACATAATATTTATACTGGCGGGAGTAGGGCTGTGCCTTGGCATCTTATGCCTCCTTTTATCCAGTTTACGAGGTTATTTGTTGCCCAGGGCGCCCCTGCGCCCTGCACCCTGCAGTGTTTGTGTGTGTGGGCAACAATGGCGCGCTGCGCTACCGCCAGCCGCGCTGTACCTCAGCCGTCACTTTACTTGATAGAAGATCTGTCTTCTTCTACTCACCTGTCTTCTGACTTCTGGCTCTGCGAGGGGGTGATGGCGTGCTGTGGGAGTGAGCATCTAGACACGGCTAGCGTTCAGCACCCTTCAGGAGCTAATCGTGTCCTGTCAGCCAGAAGCAGAGCCATGAAACTCTTCAGGAAGTTGGTTCCTACTTCTGCCCCCTCAGTCCCATGAAGCAGGGAGACTGTTGCCAGCAGTTCTCCCTGAAAATAAAAAACCTAACATAAGTCTTTTCAGAGAAGCTCAGTAGAGCTCCCCAGAGTGCATCCAGTCTGCCTGGGCACATTTCTATAACTGAGGTCTGGAGGAGGGGCATAGAGGGAGGAGCCAGTTCACACCCATTGAAAAGTCTTAAGAGTGCCCATAGCTCCTGCGGAACCGTCTATACCCCATGGTCATGAAGTGAACCCCAGCATCCTCTAGAACGTATGAGAGAAAAAAATAACCCTAGCATGAATGTGTGTGAGTGTACGTGTGGTAGGGAATATAGGTGGTCATTCCGAGTTGTTCGCTCGTTGCTGTTTTTCACAACAGAGCGATTAGGTAGAAAATGCGCATGCGCATGGTACGCTGCGCGCATGCGCTTAGTTATTTAACACAAAACTTAGTAGATTTACACAGGCTCGAGCGACGTTTTTTCAACGCTCGAGTGATCGTAGTGTGATTAACAGGAAGTGGGTGTTTCTGGGCGGCAACATGGCGTTTTCAGGGAGTGTGCTAAAAAACGCAGGCGTGCCAGGTAAAAACGCAGGAGTGGCTGGAGAAACGGGGGAGTGGCTGGCCGAACGCAGGGCGTGTTTGAAGTCAAACCAAGAACTAAACGGACCGAGCTGATCGCCATTTAGGAGTAGGTCTGGAGCTACTCAGAAACTGCAAGGAATTATTTAGGAACAGTTCTGCTTATCTTTCGTTCGCTATTCTGCTAAGCTAAGATACACTCCCAGAGGGCGGCGGCCTAGCGTTTGCAATGCTGCTAAAAGCAGCTAGCGAGCGAACAACTCGGAATGAGGGCCATAGATTGTAAGCTCCACTGGGGCAGAGACTGATGTGGATGGGCAAATATTCTCTGTAAAGCGCTGTGGAATATGTGTGCGCTATATACATAACTTGTAATAATAATAATAACAATTTCTGAATGGTTTAAAAAAAATATATATTAGCCAATTACTGTGTTTCATAGCACCAGAAGGGTTCTGCAGCGCCCAATTACAGAATACATATGCACATACTGTAATCAAAACAGGAAAACAGTGACTTACAGTTGAAGACAATATAGGATAAGTACAGGGTAGTTAAGCATAACTACATCAGTAAACAACACTGAGATAAGTATCAAGGTGGCCAAGAACTGCAGGATTTGGAAGTTGAGGATTATTAAAGTAAGAAAAGGATAATCACATGAGGGAAGAGGGCCCTACTCGTGAGAGCTTACTTTCTAAAGGGAAGGGACAGACAGATGGGGTGATACAGATGGGGTAGACCGACCGTGGGACAGAGGGTTAGGATTTGACTGGGTTTGGTAAAGAAGTGTGTCTTGAGAGCCCGTTTGAAGTCCTGTAGAGAGGTGGAGAGTCTGAACGGGAGAGGTAAAGAATTCCAGAGTAAGGGAGCAGTACGTAAAAAATCTTGGAGGTAGGAGTGGGAGGAAGTAATCAGAAGACAGGAGAGTCGGCGTGCATTAACAGAGCGAAGAGGACGGGTGGGAGAGTAAAGGGAGATAAGGTCAGAGATGTAAATGGAAGAGGAGTGGGTGAGTGCATTGTAAGTGAGTGTGAGAAGTTTGCATTGGATTCTGATATGGAAGGGAAGCCAGTGAAGGACTTGTAGGAGAGGGGAGGTGGACATAGTGTGTTTGGTGAGGTAGATGAGCCAGGCTGCAGCATTGAGGATAGATTTGAGTGGAGAGAGGTAATTGTCAGGGAGGCCAATTAGGAGGAGATTACAGTAATCCAGTCTGGAAATAATCAGTGTGTGGATAATGGTCTTGGTGGCATCCTGGGTGAGAAAGGGTCTGATCTTGAAAATGTTTTTGAGATAAAAATGACAAGTTTGTGAGAGGTGCTGAATGTGTGGTTTGAAGGAGAGGGAGGAGTCAAGGATTACGCAAAGACAGCGTACTTGGGGGTAGAGGAGATAGTCGTGCCATCAATGGATAATGAGATTGTGGGAGGTGAGTTTGTGCGGGAGGGTGGGAAGATGATCAGATCAGTCTTGGACATGTTGAGTTTAAGAAAGCGCTGGGACATCCAGGAAGAGATAGCAGGGAAACAGTGGGAGGTACGAGTGAGGAGAGCCGGGGAGAGATCAGGGGAAGAAAGGTAGATTTGAGTGTCATCAGCATAGAGGTGATATTGTAAGTTAAAAAAAACTAATGAGTTCACCTAAACAGGACATATAGAGAGAGAAAAGGAGAGGACCAAGAATAGAACCTTGGGTGACATCAACAGTTAGTGGAAGTGGGGGGAGGTAGTGTCATGAGAGGAGACAGAGAAGGAACGATCAGAGAGGTAGGAGGACAGCCAGGAGAGGGCAGTATCACGCAGACCAAGAGAGTGAAGGATTTTCAGAAGGAGAGGGTGGTCCACAGTGTCAAAAGCAGCAGAGAGGTCAAGAAGAATAAGCAGAGAGTAGCGGCCCTTAGATTTGGCTACATGGAGGTCATTGCACATTTTTGTGAGGGCAGTTTCAGTGGAGTGGAGAGAATGGAAACCAGACTGGAATGGGTCAAGCAGTGAGTGGGAGGAAAGAAAAGCAGTGAGGCGGTTATAGACAATATGCTCAAGGAGTTTGGAGGCAAAAGGGAGGAGAGAGATGGGTCGATAGTTTGAGATGGTGTTTGGATCAAGGTAATGTTTTTTAAGAATAGGGGAGATGAGTGCATGCTTGAAGGCAGAGGGGACAGTGCCTGATGAGAGGGAGAGAGGTAGCGGAGGAGGTGGGATGGGGATAGGTTCAAGTGGGGAGGTGGCGTGGTGGAGGAATAGATGAGGGCCATGACTTCCTCACCAGATACATGGGAGAAATATGTCAGAGTTGATGAGAGGGAAGGGCAGGGGTGGCAAGGGATGGATGGTATCTGGTTGCTGGTCTGGTGGGATGTGATGTTCTGACGTGTTGGATGTAAAATAAGTGGCAAAGTAAAGAGCGGATAATGAAAAAGGGAGAGGAGGTGGTAGTGGCAAAGAGGCGCCGGGGTTGGAAGACTTGGTAGAGATGAGAATTTTGAAATATGATTGTTTAGCAAGGGAAAGGGCCGCACTGAAGGATGAGAGCATGAATTTGAAATTGAGGAAGTCTGCCTCCACTGTCACTCGGCAGTATGTGAGCATTTGTGAAGATATCTGGTGCAGAAGTAAGAGATGCATTGTATAGGGATGTGGCTTGTTCAGGGCATGTGTGAGAGAGAATAGGAGAGAGAAGCGAGTTGAACAGGAAGGATAGGGATGAGGTGTCAATAGCCTCAATGTTACACTTAGTGATGGTAGCCTTAGGAGGGAGAGATGGGGAGGCGGAGATAGATAAGTTGAAAGAGAGCAGGTGGTGGTCAGAGAGGGGAAAAGGGGAATTGGAGAAATCAGAAATATTGCAGCGGTGAGTGAAAACCAGATCCAGTGAGCTCCCATTCAGATGGGAGGGTGAGGTGGTCCACTGGGAGAGTGATAGGTGAGGTTAAGGAGTTTAATGGCAGGTGATTTTGTGGGGTTATTGACAGGGATGTTGAAATCACCTCGGAAAATTGAGGGAATGTCAGAAGAGAGGAAGTGAGGTAGCCAGGAAGCAAAGTTGTTGAGGAATTTGGAGGAAATGCCAGGTGGACGATAAACGACAGCAACTCGAAGATTAGTAGGTTGGTAGAGGCGTATCGCATGGACCTCAAATGTAGAGAATGTAAAGGATGGTTCTGGAGGTATAAGTTGGTATGTGTAAGTAGAGGGTAAAAGGACCCCAACACCACCACCATGGCGACCCCATGCCCCATTAATGCTCTCCCGTGGCAAGTGAACCCCTGGACCAGCGGTGACCAACCCGCGGCTCTCGAGCTGCATGTGGCTCTTTCTACCTCCGCATGCGGCTCGGCTCCCTGCTCCTGCTGCCCGGCACACTGCTCCCGAGTGCAGCAGCAATGTTTCTAAGGGTGACAGCACTTGAGCCAATCAAAGCTCGTGGACTGGCAGCAGCAAACCCTGATTGGCTGCCGGACCGCAAGCTCTGATTGGCGCCATAATTAATATGCGCAAGAGACTAAGAGGCCGGCAGCAGCTGTAGCCACACAGACCAACTTGCAGCAGCCACTCTGGCCAGCCCACAGCAGCCGGCCAGGCCAGCCCTCAGCAGCCGCCCAGCAGACCAGCCCAGCAACAGCAGTAGTGAGCATTATTGGGGGCATTATATGTATGTGGCACTGTACTGGGGCATTATATATATGTGGCACTGTAATGGGGCGTTATATGTATGTGGCACTGTACAACGTGACTAAAACAGGGTTGTGACACAAGGTCATACTCCTACAAATGTCATACCAAAAGGTGTGTGCACAGAAATGGGGTGTGGCTTGGTGACAACTAGGTCACGCCCCCATTATTGCGCACACACCTTTGGTGTGTGAATGATAATGGCTCTTTCACTTGACTACAGATCTTTTCTGGATCTTTGCATCTGACTGGTTTGCCACCCCTGCTCTGGACAGATCGTACCAACAGCAGTAAGCATAGGGACTGCTTGCTGCTAGACCGGAGGAAAAAGCAAATACCATCTAAATTTCAGTTCTCTCCTACCAAGGAGCCTATTTATGATTATTTTCTCAAATGCCTTGAAAATCAACATTGCTTATCACAGTATAGTGCAACAATATGGCATGTGTTTTTGTTGCAATTTACTGAGGGGCTGCCACCAGGACACAGGTTCTGTTAAGAGCCTGTCCTGACGATGAGCAAAAAGTAAAGTGATAGCTAATGCTTTCATTTTACTTCAGGAGTTGGACACGGCCTGGCAAAAGAACATGTGAGGCCAAGCATGTGCAAAGCAGTAAAGTTACAATGGGCAGTGTAACCAGCTTCATCCCATTGGTGAGGGATCTGACTATTCCTCTGCAGTTGTGCTGCTCCAAAGAGGTGTGACAGGACGGTTCCATACGAAAGCACTCAACGCTCTCGTGTCCCGCCCCCTGTGCACAGAATGGAGGGTCAGGTCACACGGGACCTGGCCACATAGGGGATTCCCGCTTACCATCAGTAACCGCCTGTTACTGACTCCACCCACTGCGCTGTGGGCGGGTTTGTGCTGCCACCACCAAACTCCTAACCTGCCGTGGCGTTTTGGAACCACGGTTCTGCTCTGTATGTGCCGACGCACTGCCTTACCACACCTGTGTGGTGTTGACGAATCCCCACTAGCCACTTGCTAGGCCTCTACCGGTAGCTGGCGGAAGGCGGAACTTGGAGACGTTAGGTGCTTCCCTGGACAGCCGGAGGACGGGGCTATGTCTGGCATAACCCTGTAGGTCACAAGATGAAGCAATCTTCTTGAGGCAGATGAGATGTTTATTTGTTCAATAATAGCCTTAAAAAAGACTCTTCCCTATTGCTAGGGGTAACAGCATACAGCAAGATGTTCCAGCAGAATAAAGATGGTACAAATACAATACTTGGAGGCTCACAGGCATCCTCTTTTTATCTCAGTTCTACACACAGTACCACAGGGGGGTAAGCCCTCCCTGTCTTCTCCAACCAATCAGGTTATCGCAGAAAATATAAATAAATACAAGTTACATTTCAAAAGTTAAGAATTAGATAAACCACATTCCTGCTCCTCTTCATATATAACCAAACCAGTGGCTTTCCCAAACACAATCTGATTATCATGTTCCTGTCTCTTTCACAAATGTAAATGTAACTTGCATTTCAATTGCATTCACCCTCTCACACATAGACAACGTTCTTATACTGTAAATTAAACATAATCTGCATCACACATAATGCAGCCTAAGAAATCTTACATCAAACTGTTGGTAAACGAAACCCACTAGTTTGCATTCATAAAACACAATCTGATTTAGCAGCAACTTGTGTCTCCATGCAAAACCAGTTCACACAAGGGCCCTCATTCCGAGTTGTTCGCTCGGTATTTTTCATCGCATCGCAGTGAAAATCCGCTTAGTACGCATGCGCAATGTTCGCACTGCGACTGCGCCAAGTAACTTTACTGTGAAGAAAGTATTTTTACTCACGGCTTTTTCTTCGCTCCGGCGATCGTAATGTGATTGACAGGAAATGGGTGTTACTGGGCGGAAACACGGCGTTTCAGGGGCGTGTGGCTGAAAACGCTACCGTTTCCGGAAAAAACGCAGGAGTGGCCGGAGAAACGGTGGGAGTGCCTGGGCGAACGCTGGGTGTGTTTGTGACGTCAACCAGGAACGACAAGCACTGAAATGATCGCACAGGCAGAGTAAGTCTGGAGCTACTCTGAAACTGCTAAGTAGTTAGTAATCGCAATATTGCGAATACATCGGTCGCAATTTTAAGAAGCTAAGATTCACTCCCAGTAGGCGGCGGCTTAGCGTGTGTAACTCTGCTAAATTCGCCTTGCGACCGATCAACTCGGAATGAGGGCCAATATTCAGAGAAGACAGCAAACAAATCCTTTCACCTGCATGTGTCAATAAAGTTACACAGAGACACATCTCAATCTCAAAGAAATGGCTTGTCCACAGACCCCTTTCCAGGTGCCAGGGTCATCAGCATCTCAATTCCTAGGTGAGAAGCTTCCAAGGCCATTTGTCCTCAAACGTAAATGCATTTTAAAACCAACACAGCTTACACATTCCTTCTAAGTGCTGGCATTTGCATGCAATGTAAATGTGCAATCCTACAACTGTGCCTATTGCATTAAATATAACATTGGTGAAAACACAGTATTAAATATATTTTTAAATACCCCGTGCCTAGCACCCACACTACATTTAAAGATGGCGCCTAGCACCAGTGCATAGTTTAAAAGTGGCGCCAAGCGCCCATTGTCCTTGAATATGGCGCCGGTCACTGAGGGTTAACCCCTTCAGTGCCGCGCAGCCATTGTCCACGTGGGCTGGGGATCTCTCCAGCCACACTCCCCCCCCCCCATTCAAGCGGGCCAACCAGGAAGCCATGTCCCAATGATTTGACTCCTGGTCCCGCAGTCTGTTGGGTTGAAGGTGACGCTACCTGGGGGGCGTAGGCTCCGGCCTAGACAGTTCATCCATAGTGCAGTGGGCCTCTCTTCGTGGGTGCACAATGTTCAAATAGTCCACCTGAAGTCCAAGTTCAAGGCTCCACCACAAAAGTCTGTCCAATTTCCCCAAGGTAGGTTGCAGCCACCTAACAGGTGGGTGGTAAGTCACCACGGTGGGGGGCCAGTTACACACAAGTGCCACCCACGGTGTCCCAATTGTGGCATACCCCACCTCCCACAATAGCAGTATACTGCTCAAACAGGCCACAGGGTGCTCCTGCCCATATGGCTCTTTCTGGCTCGGTACTGCTCCCAGTCCGTGCAGTGGCGCAGTAGTTCGTAACACACAGTCCTGGTCAAGAATGTGCGCCATCAGCACTGGAGCGGGTACCCGAGCCTCCTTCAATGACTGGAATGCCAACTCGCAAGCGGGTGCAAAGTCCACTGACTTGGGAATGCCCTTCCTAGCCATCTCTGTCAAGGGCTTCACTACAGGACTAAAGTCAATGACAACGTGTCCGTAGGACATTACAGGTTCTAAGGTCAGTACCGGTCTGGGTGATGTGGGTCGGGGACAACCTCTGGTTGCCTCCACCCCCTCTGGTTTGGGCCTACCCCTGTCTCCTCCCACATAGTGCCCCAGGCACTGCACCTCCGTCATTCCTATCCGGCAACTGTCTGCCCTAACTGTCAGACCTGCCCTCCAATCCTCCTCTGTCGACCTATGACTCGGGAAACCTACCCTGTCACCTAGGCCTACTCTTTCCTCCTTGTCCGCTACCTGTGCCACAGTGATGGCGGCCAGACCACCAGCCTCTGGATCCTGTGTGGCATCCACTACAGGGAGGCTGCGTGTCTTCCCCGATCTACTGAGCACAGGCAAGGGACCTGCTATGTCCACAGCAACTTGCTGCAAGGGTTCTCCTATGGGCAGAGGCCCAGAGACAACACAACTGCTGGAGTGCCCCAGCTGCCAACGCATGGCACCAGCCTTACAGTTGGTCTGGGCGTCATCCGACATTCCAGACCAGGGTAAGCTCTGTGTCAGGCACTTCAGGGTACGGTCTGTCTCCGGGTTACTGTCCAAAGGGGTTTCGCTGGCAACCGACACCGGTTGCGCAGGAACGTTCCCTGGGGGGACCAGTTGGAAACATTCCCTATCTGGTCTATCCCCTCCCACTTTCCTGGCTACCCTGTACCTTAACCCTTCCCGCCAGGTCAAACTTCCTGCCCCAACCCTGTCAAGGCCGCTGCCAGAGTGGCGCCTCATGCCTTTCAGGGATGGGTCAGAGGGTTGAGCCTCCCTAAACTTCTGCCTGCGGCCCTCAATCTCTCCTTAATTGGGACACACTACAGGGGGATCTAGGTGGGGTCTACTAGGGTCAGTCTGGTAGGGGTCAGTCATGGAAAAGTCAGTGTGGTTTCTCATACTCACCGCCGGAGTTGGCAAACCACTTGGGTCAGGAGCATCATTGGACACCCCCACAGGATCAAACGAGCTGGAACCAACATCCTCTGCGTTGCTAGGGGACGTAGGCATACCAGAGGCAAAAGGCATGCGGGGTCGATGTGCCGATCTAGCCGCTGTAATCTTTTCCTCTGGGCTAGTTGATGCTGTGGTTGGCTGTGCTGGCAGTGGTCTAGCAGCTGTAGTCTTTCCCTCTGGGCTGAGCTGTGCTGGAGTAGCTGATGTCAACGGTGGTTGTGGAACTTGACTCCGGGAAATGGCGCCAGCAAACGTGGTGACGATCCCACCACCCAGATCATTTCCTAGGACCACATCAGTTGGGAGACCATCCATGACGGCAACTTCTCGCAACTCTGGTCCAGCTCCCCAGTCCAGGTAGACTCTTGCCATGGGAACCTCTTTCTCTGTTCCATCTGCCAGGGTGACCTTGGCAGTGCGACCCTGCAATACTGCAGCAGGATCTATAAGGTGGGGGCTCACCACAGTGATTGAGGCTCCAGAGTCTCTTAGGCCTTCTTCCTGCAGGGGTCCCACGTGGACCGGCTGCAGGTGCCTCCACATGTTATGTAGGGGCTGTTTGGCCATGCAGGTGACTCTCTCCGCAGAGTGCACCTGTCTCTCGCCACACTCCATCGGACTGACTGGAGGGGGAACAGTCTCTGTAGGCTCATCTCCTCTCGTCAAACAAGTGATCCGGGCTCCAGCACTCGGATTTGGGGCACGAGTCTGGGGTGCTTGGGATGCAGGACAGTTCATCCTCAGATGTCCGATTTTCCCACAGCCGTAGCACTTCTTCTCCAGTCGTGGCACCGATGATCTCTGATCAGTGGCAGGGACGCTGCGGTGCGGTTGCTGGCCAAGAGCACCCGGGTTGGAAGATGCTTGTCTTTAGGGGTGATGAGCTGAAGAGGGGGGTTCCCTTGGTAGTACAGTCTTTTGGAGCTGGCTGCTGGCTGGGCGCTTCTGGCCCTGTGGCCGAATTGCCACATACTTGTCTGCTAACTGGGCAGCCATCTTAAAGCTGGGTGGCTCCCGTTCTAGCACCGACTCCTTCACTTCTGGGGCGCACCTGCGGTAGAACTGCTCCCTGCAGATCAGGTCAATCAGTGCGTCCCATGTAGTGGCTTCCGAATCCTTTACCCACTTCACCACGTACTGCCGCAGCTGGGTGGCGAACTGCTCATGGGTGCTGCTAGGATTCTTGGGCAAGTCTCTGAACTTCTTCCTGTAAGACTCTGGAGTGATGAAGAATCGCTGGAGGAGGGCCTTCGCAACTTTGTCGTGGTCCCCACAGTCCTCCGTGGCCACTCCTTGATAGGCCTCCAATGCCTCTCCATGCAGAGTGGGCACAAGGTGTCTCACCCACTCCGACTTGGGTAAATCGTGTAGTTTGCAAGTCCTTTCAAAAACTTGCAAATGTCCATCAATGTCCCCATCACTGTCTGCAAACTTGGAAAACTGAACGCGCCCTGATCTGTGTACAACAGCTGACAACGGCTCCCGGGGTACCATGGCTTGTGATGCCCGCTCCGCATGCCACATCCGAATGGCAAGCATGCGTTCTTGCTCCGTTGCCCTTTCCCCCAATTCCGCTAGCCGATCTGCTAGGGTATCCGGGCCGCCCCCCCCTGGGACGTTGGAATCCTGGCCCTGCTAGGGATTGCTAAGAAACATTGCTGCTGTGAGAGAGGACGGGGCTTGTGGGTCTCACCGGTTCCTTACGAAGGTCCACTGTTGGGCCATCCTCTGCGATGCTGACGCCGTCAGTGCTTTCCACCTCCGCCCGATGGGACTCCTCCAAGCTCATGAGCGCCGCCTTCATGACGCTTCTGGACGCGTTGAAAGGGATATCCACACCCTTCTCCTGGCACACGATCTCCAGATCATCCTTGGACATTCCGCTGAATTCCGCCATCTTGTGCATTCTCCTGCGCTGCAGTTACTCCTCTCCTGAGTAACTCGGCTTCTCCAATCAGGTGATGAAAAGCCGCTTGGGATTATCCCACCGCTATGCCACCAATTTCTGTGACAGGACGGTTCCATACAAAAGCACTCACCGCTCTCGCGTCCCGCCCCCTGTGCACAGAATGGAGGGTCAGGTCACACGGGACCTGGCCACATAGGGGATTCCCGCTTACCGTCAGTAACCGCCGGTTACTGACTCCACCCACTGCGCTGTGGGCGGGTTTATGCTGCCACCACCAAACTCCTAACCTGCCGTGGCATTTGGAACCACGGTTCTGCTCTGTATGTGCCGACGCACTGCCTTACCACACCTGTGTGGTGTTGACGAAACCCCACTAGCCACTTGCTAGGCCTCTACCGGCAGCTGGCGGAAGGCGGAACTTGGAGACGCTAGGTGCTTCCCTGGACAGCCGGAGGACGGGGCTATGTTTGGCATAACCCTGTAGGTCACAAGATGAAGCAATCTTCTTGAGGCAGATGAGATGTTTATTTGCTCAATAATAGCCTTAAAAAAGACTCTTCCCTATTGCTAGGGGTAACAGCATACAGCAAGATGTTCCAGCAGAATAAAGATGGTACAAATACAATACTTGGAGGCTCACATGCATCCTCTTTTTATCTCAGTTCTACACACAGTACCACAGGGGGGTAAGCCCTCCCTGTCTTCTCCAACCAATCAGGTTATCGCAGAAAATATAAATAAATACAAGTTACATTTCAAAAGTTAAGAATTAGATAAAGCACATTCCTGCTCCTCTTCATATATAACCAAACCAGTGGCTTTCCCAAACACAATCTGATTATCATGTTCCTGTCTCTTTCACAAATGTAAATGTAACTTGCATTTCAATTGCATTCACCCTCTCACACATAGACAACGTTCTTATACTGTAAATTAAACATAATCTGCATCACACATAATGCAGCCTAAGAAATCTTACATCAAACTGTTGGTAAACGAAACCCACTAGTTTGCATTCATAAAACACAATCTGATTTAGCAGCAACTTGTGTCTCCATGCAAAACCAGTTCACACAATATTCAGAGAAGACAGCAAGCAAATCCTTTCACCTGCATGTGTCAATAAAGTTACACAGAGACACATCTCAATCTCAAAGAAATGGCTTGTCCACAGACCCCTTTCCAGGTGCCAGGGTCATCAGCATCTCAATTCCTAGGTGAGAAGCTTCCAAGGCCATTTGTCCTCAAACGTAAATGCATTTTAAAACCAACACAGCTTACACATTCCTTCTAAGGGGTATATGCAATAGCGGGCGAATCGCGGCATTAGATCCGCCTCTGTGTGATTCGCCCGCTATCGCCAGCTGCAGCCCTGTCGCCGGGACCCTGGTTTCACTATATTCAATGTAAAACAGATTCGCCCCTCCCGCAGGCGGATTCCGGCCAATCGGCGAGCAGTGGGCGTGCTGAATTCGCCTTCCTGCCCAATTGCTGGAACGGTAAAATCTGTGAAAAAAATGGCGTGGGGTCCCCCCTCCAAAGCATAACCAGCCTCGGGCTCATTGAGCTGGTCCTGGTTCTAAAAATCCGGGGAAAAAATTGACAGGGGATCCCCCGTATTTTTAAAACCAGCACCGGGCTCTGCGCCTGATGCTGGTGCCAAAAATACGGGGGACAAAACGAGTAGGGGTCCCCCGTATTTTTAACACCAGCATCGGGCTCCACTAGCTGGACAGATAATGCCACAGCCGGGGGTCACTTTTATGCCGTGCCCTGCGGCCGTGGCATTAAATATCCAACTAGTCACCCCTGGCCGGGGTACCCTGGGGGAGTGGGGACCCCTTCAATCAAGGGGTCCCCCCCCCCCAGCCACCCAAGGGCCAGGGGTGAAGCCCGAGGCTGTCCCCCCCCCCCATCCAATGGGCTGCGGATGGGGGGGCTGATAGCCTTTGTGTAAAAAAAAAAGATTGTTTTTTCCATTAGTACTACAAGTCCCAGCAAGCCTCCCCCGCAAGCTGGTACTTGGAGAACCACAAGTACCAGCATGCGGGAGAAAAACGGGCCCGCTGGTACCTGTAGTACTACTGGGGAAAAAATACCCAAATAAAAACAGGACACACACACCTTGATAGTAAAACTTTATTTCATACACCGACACACACATACTTACCTGTGTTGACACGCCGACTGCAACGATCTCCGACGATCCGAGGGTACCTGTCAAAAAATTATACTCACCTTCCAGCGTCCGTCCAGAGGTCCAGGTCCAGGGGTATATCCACGTACTTTGTAAAATAAAAAAACGATCACGGTCCACCGGACTAGAAAGGAGTGTAATGTTTTCACATTACACTCCTTTCTCCCGAATGTCGGGACGTCACGTGACTCCCTGTCACTGACGTCCCTTCAGCCAATCAGGAAGCGCTACTGCCGTGGCGCTCAGCTGATTGGCTGGACGCCGTCTGTACACTGACAGCGCCTCGCACAGCTCCCTCCATTACTTTCAATGGTGGGAACTTAGCGGCTAGCGGTGGGGTCACCCGCCGGTCAGCCGCTGACCGGCGGGTGACCGCACCGCTAGCCGCTAAGTTCCCACCATTGAATATAATGGAGGGAGCTGTGCGATGCGCTGTCACAGCGATCAGCCAATCAGGTGAGTGCAACGAAGTTGCGCTTCCTGATTGGCTTAGAGACCTGTCAGTGACAACTGTCACTGACAGATCTTAATCGTGGAAAGGTGTCCCATGTGTCAGCATGGGACACCTTTCAGTCCGTTATGGAGCGGGTAAATGCGTTTTATTATTTTGCCAAGTACGTGGATTTATCTCTGGAGCCTGGTTAAGGTGAGTATATTGAACTTTGCTTTTCAGGTACCCCGGGATTCTACATGGAGAAGAGGACCGATGTCGGCGTGTGAACACAGGTAAGTATGTGTGTGTCGGCAGTGTGTAATAAAGTTTTACTGTCGACGGTGTCTGTGTCCTGTTTTTATTTGGGTATTTTTTTTCCAGTAGTACTACAGGTACCAGCGGGCCCGTTTTTCTCCCGCATGCTGGTACTTGTGGTTCTCCAAGTACCAGCTTGCGGGGGAGGCTTGCTGGGACTTGTAGTACTAATGGAAAAAACAATATCTTTTTTTTGAACACAAAAAGGCTATCAGCCCTCCCATCCGCAGCCCATTGGATGGGGGGGGACAGCCTCGGGCTTCACCCCTGGCCCTTGGGTGGCTGGGGGGGGGGGACCCCTTGATTGAAGGGGTCCCCACTCCCCCAGGGTACCCCGGCCAGGGGTGACTAGTTGGATATTTAATGCCACGGCCGCAGGGCACGGCATAAAAGTGACCCCCGGCTGTGGCATTATCTGTCCAGCTAGTGGAGCCCGATGCTGGTGTTAAAAATACGGGGGACCCCTACTCGTTTTGTCCCCCGTATTTTTGGCACCAGCATCAGGCGCAGAGCCCGGTGCTGGTTTTAAAAATACGGGGGATCCCCTGTCATTTTTTTCCCCGCATTTTTAGAACCAGGACCAGCTCAATGAGCCCGAGGCTGGTTATGCTTTGGAGGGGGGACCCCACGCCATTTTTTTTTCGGATTTTACCGTTCCAGCAATAAAAAAAAATATTTTAAAAAATATATAAATAATATTTGTGCCTCCCCAAAAAAAAAAAAAGTACCTAATCCCTTCTAATATAAATAGATCTGCTATTCCCCAAAAAAAAAACACCAAAAAAAACATGTTTAAAATTTTTTTATTTGTTTTCACCCTCCAAAGTGTGGCGGATGGAAAATCGCGAATTTGCTGTCTAAAAGCACTGCAGGCGAATTTCCAAACTTGAATTGAATATGCTGGAGGCGAATTGCAGCATCTGTACCATTGCAGAAAAGGCGAATTCGGAAAAACGCGAATTGAGAAAAGGCGAATTTTGACGGGCCGTTTTTTTGCGAAAAATGACTGCACTGCATAGGCGAATTGATTTTTGGAGGCGAAAACGGCCCGGAATTCGCCTTTTTTGCCGATTCGCCCGCTATTGCATATACCCCTAAGTGCTGGCATTTGCATGCAATGTAAATGTGCAATCCTACAACTGTGCCTATTGCATTAAATATAACATTGGTGAAAACACAGTATTAAATATATTTTTAAATACCCGGTGCCTAGCACCCACACTACATTTAAAGAGGGCGCCTAGCACCAGTGCATAGTTTAAAAGTGGCGCCAAGCGCCCATTGTCCTTGAATATGGCGCCGGTCACTGAGGGTTAACCCCTTCAGTGCCGCGCCGCCATTGTCCACGTGGGCTGGGGGTCTCTCCTCCCCCCCCCATTCAAGCGGGCCAACCAGGGAGCCATGTCCCAACGATTTGACTCCTGGTCCCGCAGTCTGTTGGGTTGAAGGTGACGCTACCTGGGGGGCGTAGGCTCCGGCCTAGACAGTTCATCCATAGTGCAGTGGGCCTCTCTTCGTTGGTGCACAATGTTCAAATAGTCCACCTGAAGTCCAAGTTCAAGGCTCCACCACAAAAGTCTGTCCAATTTCCCCAAGGTAGGTTGCAGCCATCTAACAGGTGGGTGGCAAGTCACCACGGTGGGGGGCCAGTTACACACAAGTGCCACCCACGGTGTCCCAATTGTGGCATACCCCACCTCCCACAATAGCAGTATACTGCTCAAATAGGCCACAGGGTGCTCCTGCCCATATGGCTCTTTCTGGCTCGGTACTGCTCCCAGTCCGTGCAGTGGCGCAGTAGTTCGTAACACACAGTCCTGGTCAAGAATGTGCGCCATCAGCACTGGAGCGGGTACCCGAGCCTCCTTCAATGACTGGAATGCCAACTCGCAAGCGGGTGCAAAGTCCACTGACTTGGGAATGCCGTTCCTAGTCATCTCTGTCAAGGGGTTCACTACAGGACTAAAGTCAATGACAACGTGTCCGTAGGGCCTTACAGGTTCTAAGGTCAGTACCGGTCTGGGTGATGTGGGTCGGGGACAGCCTCTGGTTGCCTCCACCCCCTCTGGTTTGGGCCTACCCCTGTCTCCTCCCACATAGTGCTCCAGGCACTGCACCTCCGTCATTCCTATCCGGCAACTGTCTGCCCTAACTGTCAGACCTGCCCTCCAATCCTCCTCTGTCGACCTATGACTCGGGAAACCTACCCTGTCACCTAGGCCTACTCTTTCCTCCTTGTCCGCTACCTGTGCCACAGTAATGGCAGCCAGACCACCAGCCTCTGGATCCTGTGTGGCATCCACTACAGGGAGGCTGCGTGTCTTCCCCGATCTACTGAGCACAGGCAAGGGACCTGCTATGTCCACAGCAACTTGCTGCAAGGGTTCTCCTATGGGCAGAGGCCCAGAGACAACACAACTGCTGGAGTGCCCCAGCTGCCAATGCATGGCACCAGCCTTACAGTTGGTCTGGGCGTCATCCGACATTCCAGACCAGGGTAAGCTCTGTGTCAGGCACTTCAGGGTACGGTCTGTCTCCGGGTTACTGTCCAAAGGGGTTTCGCTGGCAACCGACACCGGTTGCGCAGGAACGTTCCCTGGGGGGACCAGTTGGACACATTCCCTATCTGGTCTATCGCCTCCCACTTTTCTGGCTACCCTGTACCTTAACCCTTCCCGCCAGGTCAAACTTCCTGCCCCAACCCTGTCAAGGCCGCTGCCAGAGTGGCGCCTCATGCCTTTCAGGGATGGGTCAGAGGGTTGAGCCTCCCTAAACTCCTGCCTACGGCCCTCAATCTCTCCTAAATTGAGACACACTACAGGGGGATCTAGGTGGGGACTACTAGGGTCAGTCTGGTAGGGGTCAGTCATGGAAAAGTCAGTGTGGTTTCTCATACTCACCGCCGGAGTTGGCAAACCACTTGGGTCAGGAGCATCATTGGACACCCCCACAGGATCAAACGAGCTGGAACCAACATCCTCTGCGTTGCTAGGGGACGTAGGCATACCAGAGGCAAAAGGCATGCGGGGTCGATGTGCCGATCTAGCCGCTGTAATCTTTTCCTCTGGGCTAGTTGATGCTGTGGTTGGCTGTGCTGGCAGTGGTCTAGCAGCTGTAGTCTTTCCCTCTGGGCTGAGCTGTGCTGGAGTAGCTGATGTCAACGGTGGTTGTGGAACTTGACTCCGGGAAATGGCGCCAGCAAACGTGGTGATGATCCCACCACCCAGATCATTTCCTAGGACCACATCAGTTGGGAGACCATCCATGACGGCAACTTCTCGCAACTCTGGTCCAGCTCCCCAGTCCAGGTAGACTCTTGCCATGGGAACCTCTTTCTCTGTTCCATCTGCCAGGGTGACCTTGGCAGTGCGACCCTGCAATACTGCAGCAGAATCTATAAGGTGGGGGCTCACCACAGTGATTGAGGCCCCAGAGTCTCTTAGGCCTTCCCCCTGCAGGGGTCCCACGTGGACCGGCTGCAGGTGCCTCCACATGTTATGTAGGGGCTGTTTGGCCATGCAGGTGACTCTCTCCGCAGAGTGCACCTGTCTCTCGCCCCACTCCATCGGACTGACTGGAGGGGGAACAGTCTCTGTAGGCTCATCTCCTCTCGTCAAACAAGCGATCCGGGCTCCAGCACTCGGATTTGGGGCACGAGTCTGGGGTGCTTGGGATGCAGGGCAGTTCATCCTCAGATGTCCGATATTCCCACAGCCGTAGCACTTCTTCTCCAGTCGTGGCACCGATGATCTCTGATCAGTGGCAGGGACGCTGCGGTGCGGTTGCTGGCCAAGAGCACCCGGGTTGGAAGATGCTTGTCTTTGGGGGTGATGAGCTGAAGAGGGGGGTTCCCTTGGTGGTACAGTCTTTTGGAGCTGGCTGCTGGCTGGGCGCTTCTGGCCCTGTGGCCGAATTGCCACATACTTGTCTGCTAACTGGGCAGTCATCTTTAAGCTGGGTGGCTCCCGATCTAGCACCGACTCCTTCACTTCTGGGGCGCACCTGCGGTAGAACTGCTCCCTGCAGATCAGGTCAATCAGTGCGTCCCATGTAGTGGCTTCCGAATCCTTTACCCACTTCACCACGTACTGCCGCAGCTGGGTGGCGAACTGCTCATGGGTGCTGCTAGGATTCTTGGGCAAGTCTCTGAACTTCTTCCTGTAAGACTCTGGAGTGATGAAGAATCGCTGGAGGAGGGCCTTCGCAACTTTGTCGTGGTCCCCACAGTCCTCCGTGGCCACTCCTTGATAGGCCTCCAATGCCTCTCCATGCAGAGTGGGCACAAGGTGTCTCACCCACTCCGACTTGGGTAAATCGTGTAGTTTGAAAGTCCTTTCAAAAACTTGCAAATGTCCATCAATGTCCCCATCACTGTCTGCAAACTTGGAAAACTGAACGCGCCCTGATCTGTGTACAACAGCTGACAATGGCTCCCGGGTACCACGGCTTGTGATGCCCGCTCCGCATGCCACATCCGAATGACAAGCATGCGTTCTTACTCCGTTGCCCTTTCCCCCAATTCCGCTAGCCGATCTGCTAGGGTATCCGGGCCGCCCCCCCTGGGGCGTTGGAATCCTGGCCCTGCTAGGGATTGCTGGGAAACATTGCTGCTGTGAGAGAGGACGGGGCTTGTGGGTCTCACCAGTTCCTTACGAAGGTCCACTGTTGGGCCATCCTCTGCGATGCTGACGCCGTCAGTGCTTTCCACCTCCGCCCGATGGGACTCCTCCAAGCTCATGAGCGCCGCCTTCATGATGCTTCTGGACGCGTTGAAAGGGATATCCACACCCTTCTCCTGGCACACGATCTCCAGATCATCCTTGGACATTCCGCTGAATTCCGCCATCTTGTGCATTCTCCTGCGCTGCAGTTACTCCTCTCCTGAGTAACTCGGCTTCTCCAATCAGGTGATGAAAAGCCGCTTGGGATTATCCCACCGCTATGCCACCAATTTCTGTGACAGGACGGTTCCATACAAAAGCACTCACCGCTCTCGTGGCCCGCCCCCTGTGCACAGAATGGAGGGTCAGGTCACACGGGACCTGGCCACATAGGGGATTCCCGCTTACCGTCAGTAACCGCCTGTTACTGACTCCACCCACTGCGCTGTGGGCGGGTTTATGCTGCCACCACCAAACTCCTAACCTGCCGTGGCGTTTGGAACCACGGTTCTGCTCTGTATGTGCCGACGCACTGCCTTACCATACCTGTGTGGTGTTGACGAATCCCCACTAGCCACTTGCTAGGCCTCTACCGGTAGCTGGCGGAAGGCGGAACTTGGAGATGTTAGGTGCTTCCCTGGACAGCCGGAGGACGGGCTATGTTTGGCATAACCCTGTAGGTCACAAGATGAAGCAATCTTCTTGAGGCAGATGAGATGTTTATTTGCTCAATAATAGCCTTAAAAAAGACTCTTCCCTATTGCTAGGGGTAACAGCATACAGCAAGATGTTCCAGCAGAATAAAGATGGTACAAATACAATACTTGGAGGCTCACAGGCATCCTCTTTTTATCTCAGTTCTACACACAGTACCACAGGGGGGTAAGACCTCCCTGTCTTCCCCAACCAATCAGGTTATCGCAGAAAATATAAATAAATACAAGTTACATTTAAAAAGTTAAGAATTAGATAAACCACATTCCTGCTCCTCTTCATATATAACCAAACCAGTGGCTTTCCCAAACACAATCTGATTATCATGTTCCTGTCTCTTTCACAAATGTAAATGTAACTTGCATTTCAATTGCATTCACCCTCTCACACATAGACAACGTTCTTATACTGTAAATTAAACATAATCTGCATCACACATAATGCAGCCTAAGAAATCTTACATCAAACTGTTGGTAAACGAAACCCACTAGTTTGCATTCATAAAACACAATCTGATTTAGCAGCAACTTGTGTCTCCATGCAAAACCAGTTCACACAATATTCAGAGAAGACAGCAAACAAATCCTTTCACCTGCATGTGTCAATAAAGTTACACAGAGACACATCTCAATCTCAAAGAAATGGCTTGTCCACAGACCCCTTTCCAGGTGCCAGGGTCATCAGCATCTCAATTCCTAGGTGAGAAGCTTCCAAGGCCATTTGTCCTCAAACGTAAATGCATTTTAAAACCAACACAGCTTACACATTCCTTCTAAGTGCTGGCATTTGCATGCAATGTAAATGTGCAATCCTACAACTGTGCCTATTGCATTAAATATAACATTGGTGAAAACACAGTATTAAATATATTTTTAAATACCCCGTGCCTAGCACCCACACTACATTTAAAGATGGCGCCTAGCACCAGTGCACAGTTTAAAAGTGGCGCCAAGCGCCCATTGTCCTTGAATATGGCGCCGGTCACTGAGGGTTAACCCCTTCAGTGCCGCGTCGCCATTGTCCACGTGGGCTGGGGGTCTCTCCGGCCACAAGAGGTAAGCAGACTAATGCCATCTTCTTATAGTATTAGCCAATGGAGACAAGTTCAGAAAAGCTCATTTTTTAGGGCTTGCTAAATAACCCCAATAATGCTATCCCTGTAGAAAACTATGGGGATGATTCAGACCTGATCATAGATGTGCTAAATTTAGCACATCTACGATCAGCTTCCTTTATATGCAGTGATGATTTTGTACTGTAGGTGTAGCTCCCAGCTAGCGGAAGGGAGCTACTCGTCGCAGTGGCTGCGTGTGACGTCACGCAGCCCCCCCCCCCGAATGGTCCGGTCACGCCTGCGTTGCCTGGCCCGCACCCCTAAACGCCCAGCGACCGCCTCTGTCTGTCAATGAGGCAGAGGCAATCACAGGGCTAAGACAGCCGTCGGCACACACAGCAGCGATGAGGTCTGAATTTGCCCCTACAGTATGTGGGAAAGCTGCTGAGAGGGCTGGTCATCAGGAAGCAGGAGATATCCTTCTTTCTAGCTTTGTTAAATAGTGTGATACTTAATTTTGCCTTAAACATGTGGAAACATGTTTTAAGGCTAGAATTCAGTTGATAAAGGGTATTTAAGAAATCATTTTGTATACAAGGAAGTGTAAAAATATCCATCACATATGTCACTTAGAGCTCTTTGGTACTATGACCCAATAACTCTTTTATGACTATATAATATTGGAAAAACTGAACTTTAACCTGTTAGTGGTTTTTTAAATGTGTTTTAAAGCAGAGCAATATATCTATATACCTATATCTGCTGTATTTTATTGACAATCACTTGCAAATAGTGACATAACCAGTTTCAAACTTGACCTGCCACTTGAGTTATTTGCCACACTTGCGGTAAAATATGCAACTGTGCAGTCACTAACCAACATTTGAGGGCCTAGTTATCAAACCCTAATTCCAGGAAAAATATCAGTTATCACAGGAGAAAGGATCAGTTTAGGATCAGAGCTTTTTATTAAACCCTTAGCACAGAGAATTCACTGTTTTCTCCTACATGTTACATATATAACAGTGGATATTGGTGTCCTCATAGACATATATGGAGAAAGCAAAACTGCCAAATTTACCAAGCTCCGAAAAGAAAGATAGCAGTGAATTCTCTGTGCTAAGGGTTTAATAAAAAGCTCTGATCCTAAACTGATCCTTTCTCCTGTGATAACTGATATTTTTCCTGGAGACAGGTGTCACAGTCAAAAATATTGCATACACACAACATACAAACTCCAAACGGAGTGGCCTCTGTTCGTGCGCGTTACCGCCTTGCATATGCATACACGCACATTACGTATACAGGTTCACGAGCCTTGCGTATTAACGCATGGTAAGAGTATATACGGTAGCATACGCATTCACACAGAAAAGCAACAAAGACATATATAATACCTTATTCACATAGTGTATAATTTACACAGTCTCCATATATATTGTCAGCGACTTGTATACATTTTAAAGGTAAAACAACAAAGTTATTCAACTTTACATGGTGTGAGGGGATGGAGCAGTGTTAGGACTTAGTGTTTGGTATCCAGATGTGCAGTATTTTGTGATCCACATTCCGGTGGCTATTTACAGTTTATCGCATGTTTCTGCGTGTAGATATAAGCAGAAATGTAATATTTGCAAACTGCTATTGTACTGTACTTATGATATTCGGGGGAAAACTAGAGGCTAATATCTGCAAGTGCACCCTGGACCAAGCGTCGCCCATTTATTCAAGCCAACCTATGACCCCTCATGTATTGTAAATGACTTGCCCTCTGACCTATGAAAGAAGAGCTTACATTCCCCTTTGTACTGTATTTGGACACATTGTATAAAAGAGAGGCCTCCTGACCAGGCTCAGTCCCTGTTCTCTGAGGTCATCTTGCCAAGACTGACTGAGGCCTGGATCCAGGAACGCTCGCGTTTAAACGTATGTATTATTGGTTGTAGCTCTTCTCTGTATATTGTTGTACCTTTTTATCTGTATATTCTTAAGTAAATACTGTTGATGCGTTGGACCACAGCATTACATTTAACTACTGGTGTCGCATTCCATTCTTGTTTGGGGTAAAGCGTATTCAGCCACACGTGTCACTATATCGTGTGCATAACGTGTTGGCATGTATACGCAACGTATATATGCACAATTTAGCTGTTGTATATATTTGATTAGCGGCCGCAGCGGCTCAAACCACAGTGTGCGTATATGTATTGCTTCTCTGTGTAAGTTAAACAAACTTAACACAGGGAATTCTGGGGGGGGGGGGGGGGCGGGATCTTGTGTAATACTCCCTCTCTTGTGTTTTTATGCAAACATGACAAGCAGGTCTAACACAAAAGCTGTTTACGTGTAAAGAGTGTAACATTAAGTTTACTCAGACAAATCCTCAAGGAGTTGTACTTTATGTGAACCTTGCATTACCGCAGAACCTGATAAGACTGCGGATGCGTATTCTGCTCCTCCCTGGGCAGCACTTTTAGCCGGAGCAATCGCCAGAATTAGCAGAATGGAACCGGCTTGGGCCGTCAGTTTAGCTAAGTCTATGGAGGGTATTGTTAATGCTATAGGTTCTTCTAACAGATCTCCACAGGTTTCACAGAAACGTCCTCTTCCTATAGTTCTCCAGTTGGGCTAGTCGGACGAGGAATTAATTACTCAGGAGGAAGTGGATGAAGGCGAATGGGAGGAGAATCCGGATGAAATGTTACAGGATTTGGACATCAATACGCAGGGTGTCGAATCCTTGATCACTGCAGTGAAAAAGATTCTGAAAATTCCTGAAGATCTGGTACCGGAGTCTAAAGAATTCAAACTATTTGGTAAGGCACAAACGTCTCCTGTTGTTTTTCCTTTTTCTCACCAGTTACATGATCATTTAGCCATGGCATGGAAACAGCCTGATAAGCGTTTTGAAGTCCCTAGGAAATTTCTCTCTAACTACCCTTTCCAGTCGTCCATGACTTCTAAGTGGGAAACTCCCCCACCTGTTGATACGTCTGTATCTAGACTATCTAAGAAGATGACCCTTCTGGTATCGGATGCGACATCACTTAAAGAAGTGTCAGGAGACTTCCTGCTCCGCCTCTGAGAAGTGAGGCTGCACTCTAGAGCTGCTCTGCTGCCACCCGCTCTAAATAGCATTTCAAGGCTGTTTTACAGCCTCCAGTGTGGCCCCGGGACCCCCCGGAACACCCCCCAGAGATCCTACCTCGCATGGAGAGATATTTTTTCTCCCTTGATGCCCGGAAAAAAGAACAAACAGAAGTCCCAGCAAGGTGGCCAGAAATCCAAGATGGCAACAGACACTGCAGGCACTGCTGATGAGGCTGAATCTGATCCTTCCTCTCCTCACCAGACACCTCAGGTGAGCAGAAACACCACTACTCATTTCCAAAATAGAGTTATTCCTTCCCCAGACACACCAGTTACATATGGGGATATGATAGTGGCAATCAGAGAGGCTATAGGTCCTTTGCTGCAACAACAAACAGCCAGCATTACAGAGCAGTTGAACCAGCTAACACAGAAAGTTAAAGTAAATGAACAGAGAGTGGGAGAGTTATTCTCAGATATGGCAGCACTCAAGGTGATCCGAGTTAAACAGGACCGCATTCAATCTCGAATAGTAAACAAATTAGATGACCTTGAGAACAGATCGCGGAGACAGAATTTGAGGGTGGTGGGGCACCCCGAAACTCTTAAAGGGCCGGCATTGCTGGACTTTCTCAAAAATTCACTTCCCAGCTAATTGTAAATTACAGACTCCTGCTCAGACCTCGTAATAGAACGATCACACAGAGTGGGACTGCTATGGACCCACCCTGGAGCAAAACCACGTGTAGTTCTTTTTAGATGTCTGAACTTCCTGCATAAGGAGGCGTTCTGGAGACCATCGAGAAAATGTCATGACCTTGTTTGGGAAGGGAACAAGATATTTCTGTTTCAAGATTACTCTGCTGAACTGACTAAAGCACGCAAAGATTTCTCACCGCTGTGCTCGCAGCTAGTTCAAAGGAGAAAAAAGTTTGCTCTATTATACCCTGCTCGCCTCTGGATATTTGATGGGAACAGTTATGTCGACTCTACTAATGTTGACGATGCTTCTATCTACCTAGAGGAAGAAGATGCTCGCCCATCACGTAATACAGACCCAAGCTGAATTTTGATTGCTCACATACAGTAATATATGTTTTCCCCTTTTCATTCTTTCTTTTTACTTTTCTGTTATATCTTCCATGTTTTTTCCCTCATGTTCTCTCTCTACCCCCCCCCCCTCCCAACTGCACATGGGCACCATTACGTCGTTACTCTATATATTATGCTGATGCTCCTGTTTTTGACATTTGTATTTTTCTCGTGTGATATGGAATGGCTTGTTGGAAGATAGGATCCTGGAATATAGGAGGTGTTAACTCCACCCAGAAATGCAAGAAAATTCTAATTTATGATAATAAAATGTAATTAGATATGCTTCTCCTTCAAGAAACACATTTGATACCATCAGAAATATTAAAACTAAACACTTTGACATGGAAGGTCTTAGCATCTGCCCCGTTTAATTCAAAGGCAAGAGGGGTGGTTATTTTGGTTAAACCGCACTAAGATATAGAGTTAATCTCCGTTAACGCTGACCCGGATGGTCGCATTCTTATATGTGAAGTTTTAATGGCCAAAATTTAAGTTGACTCCTTGTAATATACGCCCCCTAACATATATTCCAGGTCCTTCTTCCAGACATTATTAGCCAAACTTTTACCGAAAGTGGACACCCCACTGATTATTTGTGGGGACTTTCATTTGATCTCGTCTACCCAGTTAGATAAACAAAGACCTTCAGTAGGCAGACGTAAACCCCCGAAAACAGGGGTGCCTTATTTTTCCAAACGACTACAACTATTAGATATTTGGAGGTTACACAACCCTACACAAAAGAAATTCTCCTGCCTATCTGCGGCGACTGGTCTGATGTCCCGAATTGACTGTGTCTTATGTTCTCATACTTTGATCAATAAAATACCTCATATCCAAATGGAACCTATCAGCCTCTCAGACAACGCACTGATTTGGTTTGAAGTACATACAAATATTGCACAAAGCCATTTTAGATCGTGGAAATTTCCCACGGCTCTTTCTAATTCACAAAATTTAGAGAAAAATTAGAAGATGCCTGGGAGTCGTATAGATTAAACAACCTTCCCTTCGCATCAGATAATCCTGTATTATTTTGGCAGGCGTCCAAGGCCGCAATCCGAGGTAGCATTATTTCTTATGTGTCATCAGCTAGGAAATCTCTGAGGGATGATCATGTCAAGGCCCAACAAGCTTTGACAGATGCGTTTCAAACATATAAATCCCACCCTAATTCAACGACTAAGAAAATATATTTTGAAGCTAAATCACATTATGATGGCATGTTTATTAAGATGGAAGAATGTTTTTCCTTTAAAAAAGACCATAGATTCTACAAATATTGCAACAGAAGTGGTAAACTTTTATCTACCATTTTAAAAGGACAAAAACCGCTGATGGTGGTTAGACCATTAGCTAAGCCTGATGGTACCTTCACAACTACCAATGTGCAGATAGCTGATATTATGACTAAATTCTACACCTCATTGTACTCACAACTGCCCGCCTCTCCTGCAGCGGAAGTTGCAAGGTTCTGGGAAGACTTACCTATCCCTTGAATCCTGGAACAATTAGTAGAATCCCTTATAGGCGCTATCACTGAGGAAGAAGTATCTAGTACTTTTAAACATTTAAAAAATAGCAAATTGACAGACCCTGATGGGTATACTGCAGAATATTATAAGATACTAGCACCCAGAATTGTCCCTCAATTAACGCTATTTTATAACTCACTTTTGACATTAGCAAAGGTTCCGGATCATTTTAATTCAGCCACTATAACATCATCCCCAAACAAGGTAGAGAACTGGCAGATCCGGGCTCCTATCGCCCAATATCACTTTTGAATGCCGATTATAAAATGCTTACTAAAATTTTTGCAGAAAGGGTAAAATATATCCTCCCGCATATAATTCATAAAGATCAGACGGAACTCGACAGTAAACATCCGAAGAGTATTAGCAGCTATTTCAGATGCACAGAACTCTAACAAGAAGACACCACAAGCTATCCTTGCTCTAGATGCTGAAAAGCCATTTGATAGAATACATTGAGACCATCTGTATCTATTGCTTCAGAAATTTGTTTTCCCTGACAGATTCGTTAATATTCTGAACCTGTTATATTCTTATTCAAATTCTAAGATTCTATGTAATGGCTATCTTTC